>NC_057808.1:22249385-22449641 GCF_018294505.1 Triticum aestivum
ACACGTCACTAGATGGCAGGTTCTTTGCCGTCTGCCACTGATGGCAAAGTGCAGGTTCTTTGCCGTCTGCCACGGACGGCAAAGTCTTTGCCGTCTGCCACTGTAGGCAAACTGACCAAATGGGTCAGCTCCCAGGAAGCACAGTTGGCTGCCACGTGGCTTCTTTGCCGTCCGCGGCAGACGGCAAAGAGCTCTTTGCCGTCAGTGGCAGACGGCAAAGAGCCTGCATATTGTCTGTTTTTTCTGTTTTTTATTAAATCCCACAATTTGCACAGAAAATATATAAGTTTCATATCACATATCCAGCACATATCCAGCACATAAGTTTCATATCACATATCACATCAGTTTCATCCATACACATTGTTCATACATAAGAAAGTTCCATCCATACACATTGTTCCATCCATATATATATTACAATGCAATGTTTCATGAAGATAGCAAGTTCCATCATAGCAAGCTAGATACAATGCAAAGTTTCATCAAAGGAAAAGCAAGCACTCCATCATAGCAAGCTAGCTTCCATGAAGTGAATGAAATCTGCAAAATGGTAAATAAGAAAGTTAGAAATAGGTGACTAGAACAAGAAGAAGACTAGAACAAGAAGTATATGTCATTTATGAGCTAACTTAGGTGAAATGGATCATATATGAGCTAACTAAGTTGAAATGGGTTGTTTATGAGCTAACTTAGTTGAAATGGATCATTTATGAGCTAACTTAGTTGAAATGGGTCGTTTATGAGCTAACTAAGGTGAAGGGCATCGTTTTTGAGCTAAGTAAGGTGAAATGGGTCATTTTGGATCTAACCTAGGTGAAATGGGTCATTTTGGAGCTAACCTAGGTGAAATGGGTCATTTTAAAGCTAATGTAGGTAAAATGGATCATTTAGGAGCTCATCTACGTAAAATGGGTCATTTTAGAGCTAATTTAGTTGAAATGGATCTTTTTGAGCTAACTTACGTGAAATGGATCATTTAAGAGCTAATTTAGGTGAAATGGATCATTTTTTAGCTCACTTAGGTCAAATGGATTGTTTATGAGCTAAATTAGTTGAAATGGATTGTTTATGAGATAACCTAGGTAAGATGGGTCATTTTGGAGTTAACCTAGGTGAAATGGGCCATTTTAAAGCTAACGTAGGTAAAATGGATCATTTAGGAGCTAATGTAGGTAAAATGGGTCATTTTTGAGCTAACTTGGATGAACTGCATCATTTATAAGCTAACCTAGGTAAAATGGGTCATTTTGGAGGAAAATAAGCTAACTCTAGGTCATTATGGTAAGCATATTGGAGGAAATAAAGCTAGGTCTAGGTCTTTATGCATTTGTTAAGCAAAACACTAGAGAAACTTACCGTGATCAGGGAGATGTAGGAGCGGGGTGGCTAGTGCCGCTACCTGGAGAAGGATCGTGCGATGCGTTTTTGGAGTTAAGTTGCACCAAAGATCATTTCCAATGTCTCGTTAGCATTACGACACTCAAATGTTAAGACTACCAAGTAATGTCCATTCAAACTAAACTCACCATGCTCCCAGGAGCAATCACTGGCATCGGCGGAGCGGGCTGACCGGACTTCTCGCACACAGACTGCACATTTGGTTTTCAGAACAGAGTCATACTAGTTAGTAATGAGACTCAAATGTTAAGACTAGCAAGTAATCTGCAGAAGAAACTTACCACAAGGAGCTCGTACATGGCCCTTGCCTGCATGTCATTCCGTGCCCTCTCCTCCTCCATCATCTTTCTCGTCCTCTCCTCCATCTCCCGCTGCCTCTCCGCCGCCTCCGCCAGAAGTTTCTCCGTTCTATCTCTCTCAGTCTGTATAGCAGCCTGCAACACCACTCACATGACCATTTGTAATCATTGATGGAAGCGCACACAATGTAATGGAGAAAGATAATTGAGTACGTATCACTAACCTTGATGGCGAGTTGCACTGGCCGTTCACGAGGCCTTATCTCAGGAGCGGAGCTCGACTGGCGCGCCTTGATCTCCGGGAGAGTGCTAGGACAACGGATAAGTCCATCTCCAATGGCTATGGAGCCATGGGACCTCCCACCACCAGATATCATCACCAGCTCTGGATCAATGGGACCCTGGCTCGGGTTAAAGTCCTCCCCTTTCCTCGCCTTCCCCTCATCTCTATATCTCACGAGCTTGTTGTGGGAGGAGATGTTGGTGAAGTTGTTTGCATCATCGAGGTCAGAGTGAGAGAAAGCCTTGACTTTCTTGAAAGAGCCAGTGTGGGCCATGGCATACAGGTCGTACACCTCTGGCACCTTATCCGCCTTATTGTGGCGTGCCTGAAAGAGAGAAACAATGAAAATTAGTAATTAAAGGGCTCAAGCTAGCAAATTGCATGAATCATGAAGCAAACCACATACCCAGTTGCGCCCGAACTGATATAAGTTGGAGTTGCCTTGATGGTGTGGCACACCTTCCATTTGGGCACGTTTGTCCTTGGCCTGGTTGTGGAGGGCTAGCCATTCTTGTGAGCACCACTCATCGACCAACACCTCCCAACAATCCATCCGATCCGCACACCATCTCGGAGGTGCCTAAGTTAGCAAATAGAAACTTGAGCGCTACGGCTAAGAATTATTAAATGAAGGAACTTAAGTAGAAGGCCTTAAGAATTACCTTCATGTACTGCTCCTTACTCAGGAACTTATCGCGGCACGCCGGCTTGGTCTTCTTGATACCACGCAAGGCGTAGTAGTCTCAAACAGCCTGCACCCGAGCCTCGTGCCGTAAGTTCTGGAGTAGGCGCTTGCAGACGTTCTCGATAACATTTGCGCTGTCCTCCTCGTATCCCTCCTCACACCTGTAGAATGTCTGCAATCAAATGAGGCAATATTGATTAGTACAATTAATAACTAGCTAGTTGAAGATTTTGAAATGTGTAAAGGAGAAATTACCCAGAACGTCCTGATCACCATGTCTGCCCTCGTGTCGCACACGACACCGTCGATAATGACATCCGGCGGGGCCGGGGCAGCCACGTAGTGCTCCCAGCTCAACCCAAGCTCTGGAAGCCGACCCTCACCAGGCAACGTGACAAACCCCGGGAAGTTTTGCCGGCAAAGAACTCCAATGACGGAGTTGGGCCGGCGGACACTATGATGGTGGTCCCAACCCCTGCAGCATGACATGGCCAACGCATTAGTTATTTGAAGAAACGTGAATGCAGAAGGTACAAAAATATTAAATGCACTTACGTACCTCTCCCCATCAGGGAAGATCAACCACCTCTGCTCGCGGGTCGCCGGCACGGACGGGAGCCGTGTAGCACCACGCTGGTAGACGGTGCCACCCTCCTCCTCAAGATCAGTCGGCTCCCCGCCATCATCAGCATGGCCACTCGGCTCCTCGGGCTGATCCGGCCAGGTACCCCATCCGGACGTGTGCTCCTCCGGGGTCTCGTGGGCCGAACTCTCGTGGGCCGAAGGCCAGTCGACCCGAGGCTCGTGGGCCCAAGACCCGTGGACCGGAGGCTCGTGGACCGGAGTCCGTGTAGCCTCCTCCTCGGACGAGTCCACCCTAGCAGTCACGTGCTCGGGTGAAACAACTGGGGGTGGCGGCGAGGAAGGAGCCCTAGCAGTCACCCTACCTCCTCTCCCGCGACCACGTGCCCCACCCCCTCTCTTCCTACCTCGTCCCCTGCTGGGCACCGCGGTCGACGAAGAAGGGCCCGGCGGTGTGGACATACTGTCCAGCAACGCTCGGCGGAGAGGTACGTCTGGAATTGAAGACCTCAGACCACGCGCCGACGAAGAAGGGGCCTTGGCGCGCTCCCGACCAGCGCCCACCATCTTTCAACACCTGCCATGACAAACAGTAAACGAAATTAGTACAACATAAAAAAAAGACCGACATGAATAATAATATGTGTATCACTTAAGTGTATCATTATCAAGTACAACATTAAAAAATTTAATACCTGACACTACTAATAATCTCGATCAGTATCATCAATAAATGCATAATCATCATCATCACTATAATCAATGACGGGCTCATAGGGTTCAGTGGCATCAACATGTGCAAGGCCACCTTGACGTAATCGGTCAAGCAATGATAGGTCATCCGCAGCAGTAACCTCTTCTTGTTCCGGCTCTTCTTGTTCCTCCTCTGGGGTGATGTCGGATTCACTGTTGCTGTCTACTTCAATGTTTTGGGGTGAAGTATAGCGGTTCTTGAAACGCTTTTTGGAAAGACGTGTCTCTTGGAAGAATTCTCCTTCATATGTGTCTGGGTTAATGTGAGGTTCATAATCCTCTTCCTTTGGGGGAGATAGTCTAGCACGTGGCGGCACTTCATAAACGACATCCCAACCTTTCAGATTTGGATTAGTTTGGCAGGCCCACGGTAGATAGAATACTTGGGTCGCCTGTTGAGCCGTAATATAGACATCAGGAACATCTAAATGGGTGCTTTGGTTGATTTCAACTAGCCCTATATGTTCATGAGTCCTTCTAGTCTCCTTCGGCTGAAACCAATAACATTTGAAGACTACGACATTCGGTGGGTTTTCACCATAGAATAGAAGTTCATAAATTGCTTCAACTCTCCCATAATACTCGGTACCTCCTTCGCCGATAGCAGATACACAACAATTTGTAGACTTTCGGTCGGCCATAGATAGCTCTTTGCCATAGGTACGAAAGCGATACCCGTTGATGTCGTATTTGTCAACTGAACGGACCTTATAGTCAAAACCATTAGCGACTTGTCTCAATTCGGCGTCCATAGACTCTGAATTATCCTACAAGTTTAATATGAAAGGATTGTTGCATTACGCACAAATTAGCGAATGAAACCGGGATAGCCGCCTACAAATTAGCCTACAAGTCTAATAGAAATTACCGTTTGTTTGAACCAAGAGATGAAACCGGGATAGCCGCCTCCTTGCTTTGCGAGAAGCTCATACTCTTCGACAGAATCCTTTTGGATCACCGCTCCATACGAGAATAAGGCGACGTATCGACTGTATGAAATATCCAGGAATAAGAGCAGTTCAAAGGAAATAGAAGTTGCGAAACTATGTACCGAGAACTTAATCGATGTACGGCCGCACTTCTATCAGGTTGTTGAAGAGATACAACGAAATGGTCCGCCATTGTTCGTTATCCAAAGATACTGGATTTGAAACACTGGCTGGTGCGAGATTCCATTTGAATAGGCTGAGGTTGGATCCACCCTTTTTAGGGTCGTCAGCATTGTACCGAGGCTTCGGATTATGCAAATGACGATTTTTGGCTTCGTAGTGTGCTGTCACGAAGTTTGCCGCCTCCTCAGTGATGAATGCCTCAGCCATCGATGCTTCAATTCTACGTTTATTTTTACATTTTTGTCGAAGTGTCTTCTGCATCCTCTCAGTTGGGTAGCACCAACGATTTTGCACGGGCCCCCCCAATCTTGCCTCGGTCGGGAGATGCAAAATCAAATGTTGCATTGGATTAAAGAAGCCCGGTGGAAAGATCTTCTCTAACTTGCAGATCAACTCCGGCGCCAACTCTTCCATTTCTTCTAGCACGCTAGGCGATAGTTCTTTCGCACAAAGAACACGGAAGAAATAGCTGAGTTCTGCCAGTACTAGCCATTCATCCTCAGGGATGAAGCCACGCAACATCACCGGCATTACCCGCTCAATCCATATGTGCCAATCATGACTCTTGAGACCAAATATCTTCAATTTATCAAGACTGGCTCCCCTCTGTAGATTCGCTGCATACCCATCGGGGAGCATCAACTGCATTTTCACCCACAAGATAATTTCCCTCATAGCTGGCCTTCCAAGATTGAACCATGCCTTTGGCTTCGTCCAGTTCTGCTTTCCTTTCGGTTCTTTCATGTTTTGTAACGGCCTGTCACATAGCGCCTCCAGATCGACTCTAGCCTTAGTATTATCCTTTGACTTCCCATCTATGCCGAACAATGTACCAAAAAGTGCCTGGGCGATATTCTTCTTAGTGTGCATCACGTCGATGTTGTGTGGGCAAAGGAGGTCTTTGAAGTAAGGCAGATCCCATAAGCATGTTTTGTGAGTCCAGGCGTGCTTAGAATTATACCCCTTGAAGTACCCTGGACGCTCTGGATCTGGCTCGAGAGCGTTTAACTGATTCAGGGTCTGTTGGCCTGTCAATGCATGTGGTGCAGAGTTTTTGTCAACTCTACCTCTGATGAAGTTCTTCTTGTCTTTCCTGAACTTATGGCGAGGATTCAGGAACTGTCTATGCATGTCGAAGCAAGAAAACTTGCGACCGGCCTGAAGCCATCGAAACTCAAGAGCTCCCTTGCATGTGGGGCACGGGAACCTTCCATGCACACACCAGCCAACGAATAGCGCATACGCCGGCATGTCATGCGTCGAGTACATGTACCAGACACGCATTATGAAGTTCCGTTTGCTATAGGCATCGTATGTCTTGAACCCATTATCCCAGGCTTCTTGCAATTCATCCTTAAGCGGTTGCATATACACATTCATATTTTTCCCCGGATAGTTGGGCCCTGGAATTATCAACGTCAGGAAAATGTTCTTTCTTTGCATAATCTGTCCGGGGGGGGGGAGATTGAGTGGAAATACAAATACGGGCCAACAACTGTATTGGGATGCCGTCATACCAAACACACTGAACCCATCCGTGCTGATGCCGACTCGAGGATGCCTCGGGTCTGCCGCTTTGTCACCATGTAATTCATCAAACTTTTTCCACGCAACACCATCCGATGTGTGTACAATCATCAGATTCCCATCTGCATCTAGTTCGGTTCTTTTGCCCGTTTTGTGCCATGTCATCTGTCTGGCCGTCTCTTCGACCATGAAAAGACGTTGAAGTCTTGGTACGATTGGCATATACCGCAGAACACTAACGGGGATTTTGGTCTGTGTCTTCTCACCCATACCGTTGTCTACCACAACATACCTGGAAGACATGCAAATGGGACAACAGTTCAAGTCCGCATAGTCAAGCCTAAACAAGACACATCCTTTCTCACAGGTATGTATCTTATCATAGGGCATCTTAAGTGCACGGAGGATTTTGTCCGACTGGTACAGGTTTGCAGGCATTACATGGCCTTTGGGTAGAAAGCGTCCAAATACTGTCATCATTGCATCGTAGCATTCTCTGCCCAAGTTGAACTGAGCCTTCAGAGCCATTACTTGTGAGATGGCATCCAACTGACAAAGCTCAGTGTGCTCATGGAGCGGACGTTTTGAAGACTCCACCATTTCATTAAAGGCCTTTGCAGATTCCTCCATCTCCTCGTCCGAATCCCGAGCATCATCAAAGTCTTGCACCATGTTTTCCATACCGGTACCATGCTCGTCGGTGCGACAACGATCCACCTCAGCTCGGTCACGTTGGGCAGACTCACCATGAAATGTCCACACCGTATAATCGGGCGTAAAACCACTCTTCTGCAGGTGTTTGCCCATTTCAGCCTCTGTCCTCTTTTCCCAATTGCCGCACCGTAAACAGGGGCACCAGGTTTTCCTCTGGCCATTTGCAAATGCGGCTCGCACAAACCCCTTGGTTTTTGTGAACCATTCAGTGCTCCATTTGTTCTGACCAGTGTGACCGGTGTACATCCACGCACGATCACTCATCTTGACTTTCAGAGCTACTAGACACACAACAAATATATATATATATAATTCACCATGTATGTATTCATCAGTTGATCTACTTTCTCAATTTTATTACGTCCATGCAACCTACACTCTAATAGGTAATGATAGGTCCTAATCCCACCCGAGTATGTTTAGATTGGGTTCATTTTCCCATGCTATGCCCCGGATCCTACGCAAAATTTCGGCAGCACCTCCCCGCTGTTCTCCTGATACACGTCTCTGCAATAAACAGAGAGGATGTGTACCCGGAGAACAACAGGGGAGGCACTGACGAAATTTATGCGTCGGATCCGGAGCAAAGCATATGGGAAAACGAACCCAATCTAAACATACTCGGGCTGTCCATGGATAGCGTTGGACAATTCGAAAGAATCAAGGTTATAAATATGCAAATGCATGCATATTTATAACTATGACGCTTTCGAACGGGAGACACATATTGGTTACGCATACTGATGATTCAAGACACATATATATCTAGCTATCAAGTTTCATCGGAATAGATCAAATAATTAATGGGGGAGGAGGACATGTCATTTGTGCTCACCCACGAACGAAGGGGCAGAGCTCGTCAAACGCATGGCGAGGTCGTCGAACACCAAACCTCGCAGCGATGAAACAACTGCACATTTAAAACTACCCGATCAACACAATTATATATGATGTTTTTCATAACAAAATCGAAAGATATATGACCTAACTAATAATTCACAAATATATGACCCCGTCGGCTTCTGGAAGGCCAAAGAACACCTTTTCGGGGTCGGGGTGTCGGGTCGGGGTGCCGTGTCAGTGTCGGGGTCGGGGTGTCGGGTCAGGCTCGGGGTCGGGGTGTCGGGGTCGGGGTCGGGTCGGGGTCGGGGTCGGGGTCTCGGGGTCGGGGTGTCGGGGTGTCGGGGGTGTCGTGTCGGGGGTCGGGGTGTCGTGTCGGTCTCGGGGTGCCGTGTCGGGGTCGGGGTGTCGTGTCGGTCTCGTGGTGCCGTGTCGGGGTCGGGGTCTCGGGGTCGGGGTGTCGGGTCGGGGTGCCGGGTCGGGGTCGGGGTGTCGTGACAGTGTCGGGGTCAGGGTGTCGGGTCAGGCTCGGGGTCGGGGTGTCGGGGTCGGGGTCGGGGTCGGGGTCGGGGTCGGGGTCTCGGGGTCGGGGTGTCAGGGTGTCGGGGGTGTCGTGTCGGGGGTCGGGGTGTCGTGTCGGTCTCGGGGTGCCGTGTCGGGGTCGGGGTGTCGTGTCGGTCTCGGGGTGCCGTGTCGGGGTCGGGGTCTCGGGGTCGGGGTCTCGGGTCGGGGTGCCGGGTCGGGGTCGGGGTGCCGTGTCGGTGTCGGGGTCGGGGTGTCGGGTCAGGCTCAGGGTCGGGGTGTCGGGGTCGGGGTCGGGGTCGGGGTCTCGGGGTCGGGGTGTCAGGGGTGTCGTGTCGGGGGTCGGGGTGCCGTGTCGGTGTCGGGGTCGGGGTGTCGGGTCAGGCTCGGGGTCGGGGTGTCGGGGTCGGGGTCGGGGTCGGGTTCTCGGGGTCGGGGTGTCGTGTCGGGGGTCGGGGTGTCGTGTAGGTGTTGGGGTGCCGTGTCGGTGTCGGGGTGCCGTGTCGGGGTCAGGGTGCTGTTTCGGGGTCGGGGCTTCGGGGTGTCTCCTCCTCCTCCTCCTCTTCTTCTTCTTCTTCTTCATCTTCTTCTTCTTCTTCTTCTTCTTCTTCTTCTTCTTCTTTCTCCTCCTCCTCCTCCTCCTCCTCTTCTTCTTCTTCTTCTTCTTCTTCTTCTTCTTCTTCTCCTCCTCCTTCTCCTCCTCCTCCTCCTCCTCCTGTTCTTCTTCTTCTTCTTCTTCTTCTTCTTCTTCTTCTTCTTCTTCCCCCTTCTACTTAACCTAAACCTAAACTAACCTAAACTAAAAACCTAAACTAATTAAAACTAAACTATTTAAACTAATTAAACCTAAACTTAAACAGAAAAAAAACAAAAAAACAAAAAAAAACAAAAAAAACAGAAAAAAGGGAGGAAGGGGCTCACTGTGGGAGGCGGCGATGGGTCGGGGAGGGGCCGGCGACGGATGGCCGGAGTGGGGCGGTGGAGGAGGCGGGGCGGCGGGGGCCCGGCCGGCGGGGGGCCGGGGCGGGGCGGTGGAGGAGGCGGGGCGGCGGGGGCCCGGCCGGTGGGGGGCCGGGGCGGGGGGGATGGGGGACGGGGGGCCGGGGCGGGGGGGATGGGGGACGGGGGGCCGGGGCGGGGCGGTGGAGGAGGCGGAGGGGGGCGCGGGGCGGCGAGGAGCCGGGACGGCGGGGGGCCGTGGCGGCGGTGGGGCGCGGGGCGGCGGTGGGGCGCGGGGTGCCGGGGCGGGGGGGCGACGGGGCGGTGGGGCGGCGGGGAGCCGGGGCGGCGGGGCGACGGGGCGGCGGGGGCGACGGGGCGGCGGCGCCCGGCGGGCGGCAGCGGCGGGGTGGGAGGAGAAGGGCGCGAGGGCGAAGTGAGTAACGGGCGGGGGGTACGTGCCGTTAGTCAAGTGCCTTCTTTGCCGTCCGCCAGCCTTTGCCGTCCGCCTTTTTGCCTATTTGCCGTCTGCTAGCGGACGGCAAAGAGGTGGGCCGTTATGATTTTTTCAAGCGAGCGGGGGATGGGGGCCACCACACTCTTAGCCGTCTGCCAGCGGACGGCAAAGATTCTTTGCCGTCCGCTGGCAGACGGCAAAGAGCTGGCAGATGGCAAAGAGCTTCTTTGCCGTCAGCCTTTTCTTTGCCGTCTGTTTATGCGTAGCTGATGGCAAAGAGCTTCTTTGCCGTCAGCTCGCAGACGGCAAAGAGCTGGCAGATGGCAAATTAGCTGATTCCAGTAGTGCACCCTGCGAACCGAAAAGGACGGGAAGGAACAGAAAGACGTACACTCGACCTCTATGCTAGGGGTTAGTCTCCACTAAGCACTATCAACCCTAACAAAGAGAGAGAGACTCAACCTAGCATGCATACTAAAACTTAGGGTGCCAGCGCTTCATATATTTATGCCCAGGGTCTGCGCCTGGCTTTGTACAAAGGGTTACATGCCTTGCCGGCAAGGCTTGTACAAAAGGTGGTCTACCGGGGGGCCCAGCACCCGCGCCTTACGGGTAAAACTTGTGAAGATGTTCGATGTTCCAGGAGTTGCTCACTGGAATACCATTTTCGGTCTCCAGGCAGACTGCGCCGAGCCTGGTGACTCATATTACCCGATAAGGGCGTTCCTACTTCGGCGTCAACTTGTTGGAATTTTTGGCCGACTGAACGCGCCGAAAAACAAGGTTGCCTTCCTCAAAGCTTCGTGCATGAACCTTGCGGCTATGGTAGGGGCGCAAGGCTTGCTAGTAGCGTGCTGCTCGCACAGCCGCCCGAAGACGATCTTCCTCAAGGAGTGTTGCATCATCTTGCCGCAATTGCTCTTGCTCAAGCTCATCATAAGCGAGCACACGGGGGTGACCCGTACGTGAGTTCTATGGGGAGAACTGCTTCTGCCCCGTAAACGAGGGAGAAGGTTGTCTAGCCGGTGGCTCAATTTGGTGTCGTTCTGATTGACGAAAGAACCACCAGCAATTCATCAATCCAGCGTCTTCCGCACTTGCGCAACCTATCAAAAGTCTTCGTCCAGAGGCCTCATAATACTTCAGCATTTGCCCTCTCTGCCTGGCTGTTGCTTCATGGATGTGCAACAGAAGCAAAACAGACCTTGCTGCCGAGGTCTTGGATGTACTGCATGAAGGTGCGGCTTGTGAACTGCGTGCCGTTGTCGGTGATGACTCTGTTTGGCACACCAAAACGGCAGACTAGCCCTTTGACGAACTTGACGGCTGATCGTGCTGTCACCTTTCTCACTGCTTCCACCTCGGGCCACTTTGTGAACTTGTCGATTGCAACGTACAAGTACTCAAAGCCCCCGACAGCACGGGGAAAGGGGCCTAGTATGTCGAGCCCCCAGACCGAGAATGGCCAGGAAAGAGGGATTGTTGGAGAGCTTGAGCTGGTTGATGAAGCTTCTTTGAATGGAACTGACACGCTTCACACTTGGTTACTAGTGTCGTTGCATCCTGGAGGCCAGTGGGCTAGAAGAAACCTTGCCGGAATGCCTTGTCGGCAAGGGCTCCCGACCCTATGTGGGAGCCACATATGCCTCCGTGTATCTCTTCCAACAGCTCCAGTTCGTCCTCCTGGGGAATGCACTTCAATTTCACACAGTTTGGTCTTTTTCTATACGAGACGTCGTCGACGCATTGGTACATGGCAGACCGACGGGCTACTTTCTTCGCTTCTTCCTGCTCCTCAAACGGTATGTTGTGCCCATGCCGGAGCCTAAGGCTCGACGACAAGGACTAAAGGCATCTCTGCTGCTGCGGGAGCGGTCGTTTCCATGGTAAGGGCTTGAGGCCCTGCCAGAGACTGTTGCTCCTCGGTTAGCTTAGCGACTCCGGCAACATCCTTGCCGGTGGCTCCTGGGAGCTCGGCAGGAAAGTACTTCCGGGGCTCAACTTCCTTCGCTTATCTTGCTTCGCCGATGGTTCCACGGACGGCCGAGTGAGTTGGAGCACAAAGGTCCCTGGTTCCACAGGTAACTTTAAGGCAGCACGCTTTGACAGGTCATCAGCAATGCTGTTCTTTGCTCGAGGAACATGCTCTGCCTGCAGTGCGTCAAAACGTTCCTCCAACTTCCTCACTTCATCTACGTAGGCCTCCATCAACGGGCTCTGATAATCTTTGTTGACTTGCTTGACGACAAGCTGTGAGTCACCTCTGACGATGAGCTTCCTTATTCCGAGGTCTGCCGCAATCCTGAGACCGGCAAGCAGCCCTTCGTACTCGGCATTATTGTTCGTTGACATCTCCCACGGAAAGTGCATCCAGACTACATACTTGAGGTGCTCTCTGGTGGGTGCAATGTGCAGCACGCCAGCACCGGCGCCCTGCAGCGAGAAAGCCCCATCAAAGTTCATAATCCAGTCGCGACTTGTTTCCTTGCCGGGGAGAGTGGTCTCCTGAATCTCTTCATCGGGCATTGAGGTCCATTCTGCAATGAACTCTGCCAAGATTCTCTCTGGATTGTCGAAGTACTCTCAAACTTCAAACCAAAGCTCGGCAATTCCGATTCCCATTCCACAATCCTCCCGGTCGCATCTGGGCTATGCAAGATCCGTTGCAACAGGAGGCGGGTGATGATGGTGATCTCGTGTGCTTGGAAGTAATGACGCAGCTTCCTCGAGGCCATAAGGAGGCCGAAGATCAATTTATGCACACCTTAGTACCTTGATCTAGCCCCCAACAAGAGGGAGCTGACAAAGTAAACCGGGTGCTGCATCATCTTCTTCTTCTGCACCACTTCATTTGCTTGCGCCGCTTCTGCTCCAGCAGCGTTAGACTCTGTTGGGCGCCCTGCCTCGCCATCCGTCAGCTCTGCCATTGCAACCACTCCCGCATCGACCTCCCTATGCGCCACTAGTGCAGCACTGACCACTTGATTTGTTGCCGCTAGATATAGCAGCAACGGCTCTTGTGGTTTAGGTGCAACTAGTATTGGCGTAGAGGAGAGGTATTTCTTCAAATCCTACAGCGCTGCTTCAGCTTCTGGGGTCCATTCCATTGGGCCCGCCTTTTTCAGTATTTTGAAAAAAGGAAGGGCGCGCTCAGCAGATTTGGAGATGAACCTGCTCAAGGCAGCAACACAGCCAGCAAGCCGACGCACATCCTTGACTTGCCTTGGCGCCTCAATCTGCTCAATTGCTTTGATCATGTCTTGGTTCGCCTCGATCCCACATTGTGACACAAAGAACCCGCGGAGCTTGCCGGACGGAACACCGAAGACACACTTCTCAGGGTTCAGCTTGAGGTTGATCTTGCGCAAATTCACAAATGTTTCTTCTAAGTCTTGTATGAGTGTTTCTCAGTCCTTGGTTTTGACCACTATGTCATCGATATGAGTCTCCATATTTCTATGTAGCTGAGGCTCAAAACCAATTTGGACAGCTCTTGCAAATGTTGAACCAGCGCTTTTCAACCCGAAAGGCATTCGTATGAAACAATACATACCACGCAGGGTGATGAACGCGGTCTTCTCTTCATCTTCTCTTGTCATGAAGATCTGGTGATATCTTGGATAGGCGTCAAGGAATGACAACAAGTCACACCCGGCCGTAGAGTCCACAATTTGGTCGATGCATAGCAAAGGGAAAGGATCCTTTGGACAAGCTTTATTGATGTCTGTGTAATCAATACACAGCCTCCACTTCTCATTGGCCAACCACGTCGGGTGGAGCACTCCCCTGACCAAGCCTGCTGTTTCCAACTTCCTGATTTCCTCTGTGATGAACTCTTGTCGCTCCAAAGCTTGCTTTCTGACCTTCTGCTTGACGGCTCGCGCATGAAGGCAGAGAGCAAGATGGTGCTCAATCACCTCCCTGGGAACACCGGGGATGTCGGACGTCCATGCAAACACACCGACATTTGCCCGCAGGAAGGTGATGAGTGCGCTTTACTATTTGATGTCGAGGGTGGAGTTTATGGTGAAAGCCCCTCGCGTGCCATCCTCCTTGACGGACACCTTCTTGGTCTCTGGTGGTGCAGCTCTGGATTTCTTGCTCTTGCCGGTGGAGCTCTCTGGCACGTCCTCGACGGGAGCACAACACTCCGAAGAGGTGCACTTGCCGGAGTGGGTAAGAGAGGTCTTGCCAGTCTTCTTCCCTCCCGGGGCTTCAGCGGCAGGAGGAAGTACCTTGGCGGCAGTTGCTGCAACTACCTCCCGGTAGAGTTGGTCAGCGCAGATCAGCGCATCCTTCTTGTTGGATGGGACGGTGATGATGGTCATCGGCCCGGGCATCTTCAGCGTGTTATAGGCGTAATGTGATGCCGCGATGAACTTGGCTAGTGCTGGGTGGCCGAGGATCCCGTTGTAGGGCAAGGGGTCTCGGCAACATAAAAACAATCCTCTCTGTTCTATAGTTTAGCTCGCCTCGAAATGCAACGGGCAGTGTGACCTTACCCTTCGGCTGACTTCTTCCCGGATTGACCCCTTGAAACGTGACCGTCTCTTCGAGGTCTCCATCAGGAATCTGCAGCCTTTTGATCACAATAGGCGAGATCAAGTTCAGACCGGCCCTGCCGTCAACTAGCATTTTCCTCACCTTGAGCTTGTGTATTGTTGGTGAAACCAACAACGGGAAACAACCGACCGCGGTTGTTCGATCAAGGTGATCCTCGGTGTCAAAAATGATAGGCGTGCTGGACCACTTCAATGACTTTTGAGCACCGAACGATGGTTCCGCCACTGTGATCTCACGCGCCCACTGCTTGAGCTGGCAGTGAGAGGTGTGCAGCGAAGCGCCACCGTCGACGCACATGGCCTCTGTGGCTTTCTGGAACTCATGCTCGCCGGACTCGTCGTACTCATCATGATCATCGTTTTCTTACTTCTTGTCGCGGCCCCGAGCGGGACTTTCTTGTTGATTATCTTTGCCGCGGAGACCAGGTTTGCCGCCACGCTTCTTGCCGGATCCCTCAGCACCATCCTAGCCCTTCTCCTTGTCCCGCCTCTCATATTCGGCTTTTAGCTTCCTTGCGAGCTACTCGACTTGTCGGCAGTTCTGGAGGTCATGGCCCTTGGTGCGGTGGATCTTGCAATACTGCTTGTCGGAGCTTCCTAGCTTGTCGGCGGCCGCAAAAGCCCGGCAGGCGGAGCACCCGGCAACTTCCTTGGCAGGGTCGTCTGCCTTGGTCTTCTTGGCAGCGCCGGCATCGTCAGATCCTTCGACAGCAAGCACGGCCTTTCCCTTACACTTCCTATTGCGGCATCGACCCTTCTTTGCTGGGGTGGCTGCGTCTTTGTCTGTGGAGTCGGTTTCCGCGCCGGTGTCTTCACTGGGGTACTTCCTCCCCTCTTCAGCTCGAGCACATCTATCGCCCAGAATGTAAAGTTTGGCCACATCCTTGACCTTGTTCATCGCCAGCTCTTCACGCATCTTATGGTTACGTACATTGTGATGGAACGCGCTGATGACAGCGGCGGGATGAACATCCGGGATGTTGTATTGTACCCGGTTGAACCTCTTTATGTACTTGCGCAGGTTTTCTCCTTCTTTCTGGGGGATGACATGCAAATCGCTTGCCTGGCCATGAGCTTGGTGGCCTCCCGTAAAGGCGCCAACAAACTCATGGCACAAATCTGACCAAGAGGAAATGGAATCCGTTGGCAAGTGCATCAACCATGACATGACGTTGGGTTTAAGTGCCAACGAGAAGTAATTGGCAAGTACCATGTCGTCGTGAGCTCCGGCCGCCTGCATCACGATGGTGTAGATGCTGAGGAACTCCGACGGGTGAGTCTTGCCATTGTGCTTCTTGCCGACATCAGGCTTGAACATGCGGTGAGTGGGCCACAGGAATTGCCACAGCTCACAGGTAAAGGCTGGGCAACCCATCTCGTAAGGCAGGCCACCAGAGCCTCCCGGTGCCGACTGATGGAGCGCTTCGCACCGTCGCTCGATGGTGGTTCGAGCGTCTTCATGGGCTCGCTCCCGAAGAACTTGGCGTTGATCGCGGTGGGTCCGTGGGTCGGACGACGCTATGGAAATTTTATCACAAGCGTCGTCCCGACGGACCGGCACCCGTGGTAGCTGGCGTGGAGGAGGAGAGTGCACCGTGGCTGCAGCACCTCCGGTCCTTCCACCACTGGCATGCAGTGGCCCGACAGAGTGTCGACCTGAGGGCCCCGCTGGCTGCGGCTCATCCTTGTTGGCGATGCCGACGAGGCTCCAGATGGTGGCTCTCCACTCGTCGAACTTTTTCGCAGTAGGAGGGAAGTCCAGGAGCAACTGCGCGCGCGCGCCAAAGCTTCCGCTGGCGTGGGTGGCCGTGAAAGTTGCATGGACCGTGACGTGCTCCGACTTCTAACCATGTTAGAAGGAGCTCTATCACGGCCTTGCGGCTGCGCACCTTTTTCGCCAGCGCCTCGGTGTGCATGCTGGTCTTGCGCATCCCGTGACTGGCGCATAGGACTCTTCCCGCGGCGGCGCCCGGGGTCACTAGCGTGGTGGCGGTGCTCGTCGCGCACTACCAGGGAAGAGCGCGTCGCGGGCGCCGGCGTATGCATCTTGGAAGTCGCTGGGTCACCTATAGGTGGCACAACGGATTGGACGAGCGCGGGGGGAGGAGAGTCATGCATGCAGATTTTTTCCACACGGGGTGGGGTGGTGGGACCGTCGGAGGGAGAAGGAGAGTCTGGCAGGCATATTGTTTCCACACATGGAGCGGAAAAGATTTGGAGACGAACAGGCTTCGTGCAGGTATGGAGAACGGTGCATAATAAGTCTCATCTTGCATGCTGGGATAGGTATAGTCTCAAGTCATTAAAAACATACACGCCCCACACATGTTCATATTTCAAGGTGCACTAAATTATTGCATGAGATGATTAAGGCTGGCCATAATGGTGGTATCTTAGATGGTATCATGCACACGGGAATAGCAAACATGCTGATGTGGCAAAGAATTAAAGAAGAGAGGGGGGTAGAGTAACTAGTGTTCATGCATGCATTGGTAACACGTTTTTTTGTGAAGAACTACAAAAACTATTCCACCGCCTCTATCTTGCTAAGAGTAGGTAAATTTTTTGAATCGAGCCCTTTAAACTAGAAGGGAGGTAGTAGTACTCTAATAGCTATCCTTGGCCCTATTTGGATCCATGTGTTAGAGTTAGTTTGGGTTAGTTTGAACTCAACTAACCCAAGAAAATCTAACCCACCCAAGAGGTGCTTTATACTCATTATATCAGTATTGTAGATATTGATATTTTTAGTATAAACGGTTGATGGAAGTAAAAAGGACCAGAGGGAGTACCATGCATGCGGAGTAGGCAAAAAAAATTGCTCATTTATAGCCGGTCGAAGTCTCAAAGGGCGCGACCGTGCGAGGGAGGCGAAGGTCATGGCAGGCGTGATGGTTGACGGAATTAATTGAAGTTACACACAAGCCGGCATGGCGTGCGAACAGGCAGAAGCTATACCGTCAGGCCTACGATATGGGTCTAGTAGACATGACATCTAGTGGGTCCCGCATAGTTCTCGAGAACTCTTTGGGGGCTTGCAGCCGTTTATCCACCGGGCAAGCCAGCAACACCACGCCGTTCACACTCCCTACTCGTCCCTGTCTTCTACTAGTACAGTACCTTACAACAGTTCGCTCCCAGTCGTCCCGTCCTTTCAAATTACGGCAGTTCCACTAATCCTAACCCTCCTCCCAAATCTATGGTGTCCCAAATCTCAATGATCGGCGGTGAGTACAACATTAGAACCATCACCGGCGATGAGTACGACGTCATCTACGACATCATCTACACCCGTTCTTCCGCAACGATGAAAGAATGCCTTGCTCGGTTCAAACGCATGTTTGAAAACTCAAATGATGAGTGGGTCGATGGGCTAGATGTTGAGTACACCATAGTCCTGGGAAGCGAGAAGAAACTAAAGGAGGCGGAGAAGAAGAAGCCCGCCGTGATCCAGGTTTGCGTGCATGACTTATGCTTGGTCTACCACATATGCCATGCCGACGTTGAGTGCGAGGAATTTAAGAAGTTCCTAAAGGGCGTCCGAGTCAAATTCGTTACTATAGACTTTAGGAACGACAAGGAAATCCTGGGTCGGAATGGCCTCGTTGTAGGCCAGCCCTTCGACCTCCAAAAGGCAAGCCTGGTGTCCTCCTCTCAGCCTTCAATGCTGACCCTGGCAGAAGCCATGGTTCATCCTTCGTATGGTAAACTAGAGAAACCTCATCACGAGTTTCATCATGCATGGGAGTCGAAGACATTAGGTGAAGATCACATCCTGTACGCAACAATGGATGCCTATCTTTGTTTAAATATCTACAAGGGTTGGATGAAGAAGCAGAGCCCAGTGTCCGGTTCAAGCAAAGAAGCGTCGGCAAAGAGGAAGAGGGACGAGGACGAAGTCGAGGACGTGGACTCGGACTCCGAGTAGGTGGCAGTGCCATCGCTCATGCTGGTTCTACTGCAGTGTCAAGCGGATTAGTTGCTTAGTTTATTTCAAGGGTGTGTTGTGCTGAGGCCCCTGCAGAACTATGTTTATGTTCTTTCTCGTTATTTGAACTCTTTAGTACGTATAGTAGTACTAGTACTATGTCTTACTAGTGTTCTTCTTGCAGTTGGTACTACTGCTCGTATCTTCGTGTTCCTGTTGTAGTTAATACGTTCATACTAGTAGTATAATTTGAGTTAGTCGATTTGTCAAAGAAGTTCGACGGAGTGAAGGAAGAAGACAGCAGGGTGCCCATGATCTATCTTATGAGTGTTGGGTGTGGAATGCAGTTCGCCGGAAAAAAATGGATCGTGCCCGGGGTTAAACGGATGGCGAGGGTGGGGGGGAGCATGGCGGTGGCAGGCGGTTCAGGGGAGGGCGCGGCGGCGGCGGCTGGCGGTTAGGCGTGTGGCGGGCTGAGAAGATGAACCGTGCATCTATTTCGGAGGTTGAAGAAGCCCTTCTAGCCATCCATGTTGCATCAAACGGCTCACAAGAGTCGACTGACCCAAATAGCTCCTTCAGATTGCAGGATCCACGTGGCATTCAAGGTCTCGAAGGTAGATTCCGCGTACGCACCCGGTTTGCAGGCTCGACACGCGCGCGACTGCCACCATGCACGCCTCCTCCGTGCGGGCGGAGATGACAATGACACGCTAGTTCCTCCTCGCCGGCGTGCTGGAGCACGCGCTCGTCCTCCTCTTTGGACGTTGCGTGCATAGACGCGGCTCCACTAGCTGCTCGCGTGCTTGGCAGCGCCGCGGCATCATGAGGAGGGACTGCAGACGACATGAGCAGGCGAGTCTTCGGCTTGGCGGCGACACGGCGGTGATGGGCGAGAAATTGTTGGCCGGAGCAAGCAGCTGCTGGCATGCGCAACGGCGGCGGCGGCATATTGATGAGTGCGCATATGGGAGCTTAGTTTAGTTTTATATAGGGTTGGTCAGACTTAAAAGAAAACCGTACTAGTACACGTAAATATTAGACTTAGGCAGCCACGATCCGGAATCCTGTGCAAGCACGTGAACCGCGGCCGCGCGGTCAATCGAATGGTGTGTCACCGTGTCGCGCTCGAAGGACATCCACCAAACCTTTTTGTGTGTGTGAAAACAATCCCTGAATATTACTCGACTTTTTTTCCCGGGAAAAGTTCTTGACGCTATAATATTTCCATATATTTGAATTTAGCTCCAGTTCATGTTTATTTGGAGTTGGACGTTTTAGGTGCGCCCTAGTTTTTTTAATACTGCTTTTGGGGCTGTTTGGTTCCCAGCCACCGTTTCCCAAGCCAAATTTTGGCAGCCACAGTTTAGTTGGCATGTGTTTTGTTTTTGCCACACTTTGGCTTGCCACACTTTATTGCCCCTATGGTCCACTTGTCATAGAGACAATGTTGCCACACTTGCCTAAGGTTAGGGGCTGTTTGGTTTGTAACTAACTTTGCCAAAGGTTGCCACACCTAAGGTTAGGCAAGTTTGACTAACTTAGGTGAGGGTTTGGTTCAAGCCACACTTGAGCCCCACATGGCATACACACAAAAAGTATGGCAAGATTCCCTTAGGCTTGCCAACTTGTGGCTCTCATTTTGATGAAGTAAGCTTAGGCAAGGTTGGCAAAATGTGTCGCAAAGTATGGCAATGCTAGGCCTAGAACCAAACAGCCCCTTAGTTCTTCAAAATGAGAGCCACAAGTTGGCAAGCCTAAGGGAATCTAGCCACACTTTTTGAGTGTATGTAATGTGGGACCCTAATGTGGATTGCCTAAGGTGTGGCTTGAACCAAACACCCACCTAAGTTGGTCAAACTTGCCTAACCTTAGGTGTGGTAACCTCAGGCAAACTTAGTCTCAAACCAAACAGCCCCTGTGTGTGTGACTGAGGGAGAACGTGTGTATGTGTCCATATGTGTGTTGTGGGGGAAGGGCAATGTGGAGACGGTGTGCGTGTGATAGAGACATAGAGAGGTGTCAATGTGCAAATGATCATGCATGAGTGAGACATAGATAGATGCCGATACATTGTGTATACATGAGAGAACGGTCTTCTATTTTACTTGTGTGTGTGTGTGTGTGTGTGTGAGAGAGAGAGAGAGGAGCATCCGTAACACCACAACCATCTCTCTCGATTCGTCCGTCGCTCGCACGATCGCATGTAACACATGCATCAACGCGCACATTTTGACACCCTCACCCGGCGCCTGCCCACCTCAAGGCCCACACATCGCTCTCTATCTCGCACGTACAATCTCTTCGTGAATACCCTGTTTAGCTAGTAGCTTTCAGTCACATACACACACATTTCTTTCCTTACGTTTGTTTTCTCTCAATATCTGACACACACACACACACACACAGAGACAACACACATCACACACACACCCCGTCCCTCGAGCACACAATTCATCCCCATCCAAGGTTATATGGCGACCACTCTCGCTTGTGCTTTCTTCGCACGCCAGCATGCACAACACCTCAATCTTCAAACAGGGCATCCAGGAGATCGAAGATGGCGACCACACTGCGCTAGAGAATGCGGGGCCATTTGGAAGCAGGATGATGTGACGACAGCTGACTGACTCCTCCCCCCACCCTCTCTCTCTCGCACAAAATTACCAATCCCTCTCTCCCCCGCACAAATTTATCAATCCCTCAACTCACGAGATCCTTCCCCTCTCGTCCATGTTTTTCTAGCTCGCTCATCAAACATGTTGTCTCTTCTCCTTCCACGTGTACAGAATCCGGATGCACACGCATCTCACGTATGTTACATGTCTGCATCTTTCTCACAGACCTAACTTCTTCCTCTCTCTTTCTCTCTCTATCTCCCTCTTTCTATTTCGTTAGGTTTGTCTCCTACTCTTTCGTCCACATACATACAATCTTTCCCGCCCTATCTGCTCCATCTTCGCAAGCTCTCTCCGCACGTTTCATTCACACATTGGGATATGTTCAAAATGTTGCTTTTATAATGGCTGATGTAGAGTTATTGTTGGTTTTGTTGCATCCTACAAAGTAATAACTATGAAATGCATTTTGATTGTCATTTGGCTGGGATTATGCGAGTTTGAGCATGTTGTGAAGTACTATAGACCTCATATACATCTTGGAATTCGACAATGATTGTAACTATTGAATTGTATAGATCATTACATTCGAAGTCAATAGCCTAATATATTTATTTCACAATTTGAACAAATGATTAATTCACTACATACTAAGAAAACAAATGTGTACACCCTCCGTTTTTATTTAAGTTTGCGTATTAGCATTGGTCAAAGTCAAGTTTTTTAAACTCTCAGAAAGTTTATAACAAAAAATATTAACATATACAATAACAAATAAATACCATTAGATTCATCATTGAATGTACTTTCACATCATACATATCTGTTATGGTAAACTTGGTCAAATTTTAGGAAGTTTGACTTCGGTCAAACCTAATATGCAGAGTTTACTAGTACTACTCGCTAGTTGCTTAGCCGAATCACCCAACACGCCACACGGGGAGTTCAGTGTCACAAAATTTTGAGGTCGGTGGGAAAATCTCCCGCGACCCTGATTCGAGCAGTGGGAAGTTACCATCTTAGCCTTCGGAACAGGCCTACGGATGACGTTTGGTAGGGGGCTGTTTTGGTAACTTCAGGTTCACCCTACCAAGCCAACCCCACCCCTGCACCCAGAGTAGTACACCTGAATACTACCCATTTTCTATCCCCACCGCAAAATAGACTTCTCCACGGTACCGCAGCCTTCGTGCTCCTCCCCATCTACATCGGCCCACTCGTCCACCGCAACGCATCTGCATCATCGACGACCTCGTACGCCTGATAATCCCCAAGTGCAGGGAATCATCGTAGCAATTTCCAAAGGTGGAAGTGATAAGTATGGAGTGTCGAACCCACAAGGAGCTGAAGGGAAGATCAATATTCTCTCAAGCCCTATCTGCCACTGATACGACTCTACGTACACCGAACATTTGCTTCCAACTAGAAACGAGAAATAAAACTACTTTGTGGGTATGAAGAGGATAGCTTTGGATGATATCGGAGAGCTAAAATATAAAAGTAGGTGTTGTTATCATAAAGTTAGAATATATTACTCAATATTAAAAATTGCGAGTGTGGAATAATGATGGGTCGGTGTGCGGAATTTTCCTAGGCAATTGTTAACAAGACCGATAGTCGTCATTGCAATTTAATATGAGGGATAGGCATAAGCTAACATACTTTCTCTACTTGGATCATATGCACTTATGATTGGAACTCTAGCAAGCATCCGCAACTACTAAAGATCATTAAGGTAAAACCCAACCATAGCATTAACATATCAAGTCCCCTTTATCCCATACGCAACAACCCCCTTACTCGGGTTTTTGTTTCTATCACTCAAGCAACCCACTATCAGCGAATCATGAATGTATTGCAACACCCTACAGCGGGAATCCCTCACGCTTGCGCGACACGGAGGGCACAATAGGACAGCACCAAAATAAAACATACAACTCATACCAATCTAGATCATCAATCAACCCAAAGACAAAGGATATCTACTCAAAACATCATAGGATGGCAACACATCATTGGATCATAATATGTGGCATAAAGCACCATGTTCAAGTAGGGATTACAGCGGGGTGCGGGACAGTGGACCGCGTAAAAGAGATGAGGATGGTGATGATGATGGTGATATTGATGAAGACGATCACCGCGGCGATGATTCCCCTCTCGATGGAACTCCGGTGCCACCAAGAGAGAGAGGACAGGTTCTCCCCTTGTGCTTCCTCCTCCATGGCCTTCCCACTCTGGTACTTGGCCTTCATGGTGATGATGGCCCCTCCGGGATCCTCCTCCATGGCCTCCGGTGATGATGGCCCCCTCCGGCAGGGTGCCGGAGAGGGCCTAGATTGATTTCTCGTGGCTACAGTGGCTTGCGGCAGCGGAACTTCCGATTTAGGTAAATTTTCTGAGGTTTGTGTATTTGTAGGAATTTTTGGCGTCGGTCTCACGTCATGGAGGTGCCCGAGCTGTCCACGAGGCAGGCCCATGCGCCTAGGGGGGTGGGCGCGCCCCCCACCCTTGTGGGCAGCCCGGGACTCTTCTGGCCCAACTCCAATGCTCCGTGGTCTTCTTTTGGTCCATAAAAAATCATCAAAAATTGGCACGTCAATTGGACTCCGTTTGGTATTCCTTTTCTGCAAAACTCAAAAACAATGAGAAAACAGAAACTGGCACTGGGCTCTAGGTTAATAGGTTAGTCCCAAAAATCATATAAAATAGCATATAAATTCATATAAAACATCTAAGATGGATAATATAATAGCATGAATACTTCATAAATTATAGATATGTTGGAGATGTATCAGCATCCCCAAGCTTAATTCCTGCTCGTCCTCGAGTAGGTAAATGATAAAAGAAGTAATTTATGAAGTGTGAATGCTAGCAGGTGCACAAGTTTGATCAATGATAATTTCAATCACCTTTTCTAGCATCATTATATGTCATAACAGTAGCTCATCTCATAAAACTTTTCATGATCAAGTAACAAGCTATTCACATGTTAAAGTATAGATCATAAACTTTCTTGAAAACTAACAAACCGTGTTATTAGTCATCAAACAATTACAATTCATCTTATTTCCAGGAAGAGTCTATGTTGGAGCTTTGATTTAGCAAAGTCCACATACTCAACTATCATTTAGTCTTTCACAATTGCTAACACTCACACGATATTTATGGGTTCAAAGTTTTAATCAGACACAGAGAAAGATAGGGGCTTCTAAGTACGCCTCCCAACCTTTTACCTCAAGGGTAATGTCAACAATAATAGTTCATGATGTTGGGAATCATAGCATAATTTTAAAATTTTCCTACGCTCACCAAGATGCATCTATGGAGTCTACTAGCAACGAGGGGAAAGGAGTGCATCTACATACCCTTGTAGATCGCGAGCGGAAGCGTTCCAATGAACATGGATGACGGAGTCGTACTCGCCGTGATCCAAATCACCGATGACCGAGTGCCGAACGGACGGCACCTCCGCGTTCAACACACGTATGGTGCAGAGACGTCTCCTCCTTCTTGATCCAGCAAGGGGGAAGGAGAGGTTGATGGAGATCCAACAGCACAACGGCGTGGTGGTGGATGTAGCGGGGGGTCTCCGGCAGGGCTTCGCTGAGCTTCTGCAAGAGAGAGAGAGAGAGGTGTTGCAGGGGAGGAGGGAGGCGCCCAAGGCTGTAGGTTGCTGCCCTCCCTCCAACCCTTTATATAGGCCCCCTGGGAGGGGGGCGGCGGCCAAAGACCATCTAGGGCAAGGGGCGACGGCCAGGGGGGTTCCTTGCCCCCCAAGGCAAGTGGGAAACCCCCACCCTAGGGTTTGCAACCCTAGGCGCAGGGGGAAAGGCCCATGGGGGGGCGCCCAGCCCACTAGGGGCTGGCTCCCTTCCCACTTCAGCCCACAGGGCCCTCCGGGATAGGTGGCCCCACCCGGTGGTCCCCCGGGACCCTTCCGGTGGTCCCGGTACAATACCGGTAACCCCCAAAACTTTCCCGGTGGCCGAAACTTGACTTCCTATATATAATTCTTCACCTCCGGACCATTCCGGAACCTCTCGTGACGTCCGGGATCTCATCCGGGACTCTGAACAACTTTTGGGTTTCCGCATACACATATCTCTACAACCCTAGCGTCACCGAACCTTAAGTGTGTAGACCCTACGGGTTCGGGAGACATGCAGACATGACCGAGACGCCTCTCCGGTCAATAACCAACAGCGGGATCTGGATACCCATGTTGGCTCCCACATGTTCCACGATGATCTCATCAGATGAACCACGGTGTCGAGGATTCAATCAATCCCATATGCAATTCCCTTTGTCAATCGGTATGTTACTTGCCCGAGATTCGATCGTCGGTATCCCAATACCTTGTTCAATCTCGTTACCGGCAAGTCTCTTTACTCGTACCACAATGCATGATCCCGTGAGTAACGCCTTAGTCACATTGAGCTCATTATGATGATGCATTACTGAGTGGGCCCAGAGATACCTCTCCGTCACACGGAGTGACAAATCCCAGTCTCGATTCGTGCCAACCCAACAGACACTTTCGGAGATACCCGTAGTGCACCTTTATAGTCACCCAGTTACGTTGTGACGTTTGGCACACCCAAAGCACTCCTACGGTATCCGGTAGTTGCACGATCTCATGGTCTAAGGAAAAGATACTTGACATTGGAAAAGCTCTAGCAAACGGAACTACACGATCTTTTATGCTATGCTTAGGATTGGGTGTTGTCCATCACATCATTCTCCTAATGATGTGATCCCGTTATCAATGACATCCAATGTCCATAGTCAGGAAACCATGACTATTTGTTGATCAACGAGCTAGTCAACTAGAGGCTTACTAGGGACACGTTTTGGTCTATGTATTCACACATGTATTACGATTTCTGGACAATACAATTATAGCATGAATAATAGACGATTATCATGAACAAAGAAATATAATAATAACCATTTATTATTGCCTCTAGGGCATATTTCGAACAGTCTCCCACTTGCACTAGAGTCAATAATCTAGTTACATTGTGATGAATTGAACACCCATTGCGTCCTGGTGTTGATCATGTTTTGCCCTAGGGAGAGGTTTAGTCAACGGATCTACTACATTCAGGTCTGTATGTACTTTACAAATATCTGTGTCTCCATTTTGAACACTTTCACGAATGGAGTTGAAGCGATGCTTGATATGCCTGGTCTTCCTGTGAAACCTGGGCTCCTTCGCAAGGGCAATGGCTCCAGTGTTGTCACAGAAGAGAGTCATCGGGCCCGACGCATTGGGAATCACCCCTAGGTCGGTAATGAACTCCTTCATCCAGACTGCTTCCTGTGCTGCCTCCGAGGCTGCCATGTATTCAGCTTCACATGTAGATCCCGCCACGACGCTTTGCCTGCAACTGCACCAGCTTACTGCTCCTCCATTCAAAATATACACGTATCCGGTTTGTGACTTCGAGTCATCCAGATCTGTGTCGAAGCTAGCATCGACGTAACCCTTTACGACGAGCTCTTTGTCACCTCCATAAACGAGAAACATATCCTTAGTCCTCTTCAGGTACTTCAGGATATTCTTGACCGCTGTCCAGTGTTCCATGCCGGGATTACTTTGGTACCTTCCTACCAAACTTACGGCAAGGTTTACATCAGGTCTGGTACACAGCATGGCATACATAATAGACCCTATGGCCGAGGCATAGGGGATGACACTCATCTTTTCTATATCTTCTGCCGTGGTCGGGCATTGAGCCGTGCTCAATTGCATACCTTGCAATACAGGCAAGAACCCCTTCTTGGACTGATCCATACTGAACTTCTTCAATATCTTGTCAAGGTATGTACTCTGTGAAAGACCAATGAGGCGTCTTGATCTATCTCTATAGATCTTGATGCCTAATATATAAGCAGCTTCTCCAAGGTCCTTCATTGAAAAACACTTATTCAAATAGGCCTTTATACTTTCCAAGAATTCTATATCATTTCCCATCAATAGTATGTCATCCACATATAATATGAGAAATGCTACAGAGCTCCCACTCACTTTCTTGTAAACACAGGCTTCTCCATAAGTCTGTGTAAACCCAAACGCTTTGATCATCTCATCAAAGCGAATGCTCCAACTCCGAGATGCTTGCACCAGCCCATAGATTGAGCGCTGGAGCTTGCATACTTTGTTAGCATTCTTAGGATCGACAAAACCTTCCGGCTGCATCATATACAACTCTTCCTTAAGGAAGCCATTAAGGAATGCCATTTTGACGTCCATCTTCCATATCTCATAATCATAGTATGCGGCAATTGCTAACATGATTCAGACGGATTTCAGCTTCGCTACGGGTGAGAAAGTCTCATCGAAGTCAACCCCTTGAACTTGTCGATAACCCTTAGCGACAAGTCGAGCTTTGTAGATGGTCACATTACCATCTGCGTCCGTCTTCTTCTTAAAGATCCATTTGTTTTCTATGGCTCGCCTCTCATCGGGCAAGTCAGTCAAAGTCCATACTTTGTTTTCATACATGGATTCTATCTCGGATTTCATGGCTTCTAGCCATTTGTTGGAATCCGGGCCCGCCATCGCGTCTTCATAGTTCGAAGGTTCACCGTTGTCTAACAACATGATTTCCAGGACAGGGTTGCCGTACCACTCTGGTGCAGAACGTGTCCTTGTGGACCTACGAAGTTCAGTAGCAACTTGATCCGAAGCTTCATGATCATCATCATTAACTTCCTCCCCAGTCGGTGTAGGCACCACAGGAACATCTTCCCGCGCTGCGCTACTTTCCGGTTCGGAAGGGGTGACTATCACCTCATCAAGTTCCACTTTCCTCCCACTCAATTCTTTCGAGAGAAACTCCTTCTCCAGAAAGGACCCGTTCTTGGCAACGAAGATCTTGCCTTCGGATCTGAGGTAGAAGGTATACCCAATAGTTCCTTGGGGTATCCTATGAAGACGCATTTTTCCGACTTGGGTTCGAGCTTTTCAGGTTGAAGTTTCTTGACATAAGCATCGCATCCCCAAACTTTTAGAAACAACAGCTTAGGTTTCTACCCAAACCATAATTCATACGGTGTCGTCTCAACGGATTTCGACGGAGCCCTATTTAAAGTGAATGCGGCAGTCTCTAAAGCATACCCCCAAAATGAGAGCGGTAAATCGGTAAGAGACATCATAGATCGCACCATATCCAATAGAGTGCGATTACGACGTTCGGACACACCATTTCTCTGAGGTGTTCCAGGCGGCGTGAGTTGTGAAACTATTCCACATGTCCTTAAGTGTGTACCAAATTGTGACTTAAATATTCTCCACCACGATCTGATCGTAAGAATTTTATTTTCCTGTCATGTTGATTCTCAACTTCATTCTGAAATTCCTTGAACTTTTCAAAGGTTTCAGACTTGTGTTTCATTAGGTAGACATACCCATATCTACTTAAATCATCAGTGAGAGTGAGAACATAACGATATCCTCCGCGACCCTCAACACTCATTGGACCACACACATCGGTATGTATGATTTCCAATAAGTTGGTTGCTCGCTCCATTGTTCCGGAGAACGGAGTCTTGGTCATCTTACCCATGAGGCATGGTTCGCACGTGTCAAATGATTCGTAATCAAGAGACTCCAAAAGTCCATCCGCATGGAGCTTCTTCATGCGCTTGACACCAATGTGACCAAGGCGGCAGTGCCACAAGTATATGGGACTATCGTTATCAACTTTACATCTTTTGGTATTCACACTATGAACATGTGTAACATCACGTTCGAGATTCATCAAAAATAAACCATTGACCAGCGGGGCATGACCATAAAACATATCTCTCAAATAAATAGAACAACCATTATTCTCGGATTTAAATGAGTATCCATCTCGAATTAAACGAGATCCAGATACAATGTTCGTGCTCAAAGCTGGCACTAAATAACAATTATTGAGGTTTAAAACTAATCCCGTGGGTAGATGCAGAGGTAGCTTGCCGATGGCGATCACATCGACCTTGGAACCATTCCCGACGCGCATCGTCACCTCGTCCTTCGCCAGTCTCCGTTTATTCCGTAGTTCCTGTTTTGAGTTACAAATATGAGCAACCGCACCGGTATCAAATACCCAGGAGCTACTACGAGTACTGGTAAGGTACACATCAATTACTTGTATATCACATATACCTTTGGTGTAGCCAGCCTTCTTCTTGTCCGCTAAGTATTTGGGGCAGTTCCGCTTCTAGTGACCACTTCCCTTGCAATAAAAGCACTCAGTCTCGGGCTTGGGTCCATTCTTTGACTTCTTCCCAGTAACTGGTTTACCGGGCGCGGCAACTCCCTTGCCGTCCTTCTTGAAGTTCTTCTTACCCTTGCCCTTTTTGAACTTAGTGGTATTATTCACCGTCAACACTTGATTTTCTTTTCTGATTTCCACCTCCGCTGATTTCAGCATTGAATATACCTCAGGAATGGTCTTTTCCATCCCCTGCATATTGTAGTTCATCACAAAGCTCTTGAAGCTTGGTGGAAGCGACTGGAGGATTCTGTCAATGACCGCGTCATCCGGGAGATTAACTCCTAGCTGAGACAAGCGGTTATGCAACCCAGACATTCTGAGTATGTGCTCACTAACAGAACTGTTCTCCTCCATTTTACAGCTGAAGAACTTGTCGGAGACATCATATCTCTCGACCCGGGCATGAGCTTGGAAAACTAGTTTCAGCTCCTCGAACATCTCATATGCTCCATGTTTCTCAAAACGCTTTTGGAGACCCGGTTCTAGGCTGTAAAGCATGCCGCACTGAACGAGGGAGTAATCATCAGCACGCTGCTGCCAAGCGTTCATAATGTCTTGGTTCTCAGGGATGGGTGCATCACCTAGCAGTGCTTCTAAGACATAATCTTTCTTGGCTACTATGAGGATGAGCCTCAGGTTCCGGACCCAGTCTGTATAGTTGCTGCCACCATCTTTCAGCTTGGTTTTCTCTAGGAACGAGTTGAAATTGAGGACAACGTTGGCCATTTGATCTACAGGACATAGTGTAAAGATTTTAGACTAAGTTCATGATAATTAAGTTCATCTAATAAAATTGTTCAATGAACTCCCACTCAGATAGACATCCCTCTAGTCATCTAAGTGAAACATGATCCGAGTTTAACTAGGCCGTGTCCGATCATCACGTGAGACGGACTAGTCAAGATCGGTGAACATCTCCATGTTGATCGTATCTTCTATACGACTCATGCTCGACCTTTCGGTCCTCCGTGTTCCGAGGCCATGTCTGTACATGCTAGGCTCGTCAAGTCAACCTAAGTGTATTGCGTGTGTTCCGAGGCCATGTCTGTACATGCTAGGCTCGTCAACACCCATTGTATTCGAACGTTAGAATCTATCACACCCGATCATCACGTGGTGCTTCGAAACAACGAACCTTCGCAACGGTGCACAGTTAGGGTGAACACTTTCTTGAAATTATTATAAGGGATCATCTTACTTACTACCGTCATTCTAAGCAAATAATATGCAAAAACATGATAAACATCACATGCAATCAAACAGTGACATGATATGGCCAATATTATTATGCTCCTTTGATCTCCATCTTCGGGGCACCATGATCATCTTCGTCACCGGCATGACACCATGATCTCCATCATCATGATCTCCATCATTGTGTCTTCTTGAAGTCGTCACGCCAACGATTACTTCTACTTCTATGGCTAACGCGTTTAGCAACAAAGTAAAGTAATTTACATGGCGTTATTCAATGACACGCAGGTCATTCAAAATAATAAAGATAACTCCTATGGCTCCTGCCGGTTGTCATACTCATCGACATGTAAGTCGTGATTCCTATTACAAGAATATGATCAATCTCATACATCACATATATCATTCATCACATCTTCTGGCCATATCACATCACATAGCACTTGCTGCAAAAACAAGTTAGACGTCCTCTAATTGTTGTTGCACGTTTTTACGTGGTTTGTAGGTTTTCTAGCAAGAACGTTTTCTTACCTACGTATGACCACAACGCGATTTGCCAATTTCTATTTACCCTTCATAAGGACCCTTTTCATCGAATCCGTTCCGACTAAAGTAGGAGAGACAGACACCCGCTAGCCACCTTATGCATCTAGTGCATGTCAGTCGGTGGAACCTGTCTCACGTAAGTGTACATGTAAGGTCGGTCCGGGCCGCTTCATCCTACAATGCTGCCGAAACAAGAAAAGACTAGTAGCGGCAAGAAGAATTGGCAAACTCAACGCCCACAACTGCTTTGTGTTCTACTCGTGCATAGTAACTACGCATAGACCTGGCTCATGATGCCACTGTTGGGAATCGTAGCATAATTTTAAAATTTTCCTACGCTCACCAAGATGCATCTATGGAGTCTACTAGCAACGAGGGGAAAGGAGTGCATCTACATAGCCTTGTAGATCGCGAGCGGAAGCGTTCCAATGAACGTGGATGACGGAGTCGTACTCGCCGTGATCCAAATCACCGATGACCGAGTGTCGAACGGACGGCACCTCCGCGTTCAACACACGTACGGTGCAGCGATGTCTCCTCCTTCTTGATCCAGCAAGGGGGAAGGAGAGATTGACAGAGATCCAACAGCACGACGGCGTGGTGGTGGATGTAGCGGGTCTCCGGCAGGGCTTCGCCGAGCTTCTGCGAGAGAGAGAGAGAGGTGTTGCAGGGGAGGAGGGAGGCGCCCAAGGCTGTAGGTTGCTGCCCTCCCTCCCGCCCTTTATATAGGCCCCTGGGAGGGGGGGCGGCGGCCAAAGCCCATCAAGGGCAAGGGGCGGCGGCCAGGGGGGTTCCTTGCCCCCCAAGGCAAGTGGGAAAACCCCCACCCTAGGGTTTGCAACCCTAGGCGCAGGGGGAAAGGCCCATGGGGGGGCGCCCAGCCCACTAGGGGCTGGCTCCCTTCCCACTTCAGCCCACGGGGCCCTCCGGGATAGGTGGCCCCACCCGGTGGACCCCCGGGACCCTTCCGGTGGTCCCGTTACAATACCGGTAACCCCCGAAACTTTCCCGGTGGCCGAAACTTGACTTCCTATGTATAATTCTTCACCCCCGGACCATTCCGGAACCTCTCGTGACGTCCGGGATCTCATCCAGGACTCCGAACAACTTTTGAGTTTCCGCATACACATATCTCTACAACCCTAGCGTCACCGAACCTTAAGTGTGTAGACCCTACGGGTTCGGGAGACATGCAGACATGACCGAGACGCCTCTCCGGTCAATAACCAACAGCGTGATCTGGATACCCATGTTGGCTCCCACATGTTCCACGATGATCTCATCGGATGAACCATGGTGTCGAGGATTCAATCAATCCCGTATGCAATTCCCTTTGTCAATCGGTATGGTACTTGCCCGAGGTTCGATCGTCGGTATCCCAATACCTTGTTCAATCTCGTTACCGACAAGTCTCTTTACTCGTACCGCAATGCATGATCCCGTGACTAACGCCTTAGTCACATTGAGCTCATTATGATGATGCATTACGGAGTGGGCCCAGAGATACCTCTCTGTCACAAGGAGTGACAATTCCCAGTCTCGATTCGTGCCAACCCAACAGACACTTTCGGAGATACCCGTAGTGCACCTTTATAGTCACCCAGTTACGTTGTGACGTTTGGCACACCCAAAGCACTCCTACGGTATCCGGGAGTTGCACAATCTCATGGTCTAAGGAAAAGAAACTTGACATTGGAAAAGCTCTAGCAAACGAAACTACACAATCTTTTATGCTATGCTTAGGATTGGGTCTTGTCCATCACATCATTCTCCTAATGATGTGATCCCGTTATCAATGACATCCAATGTCCATAGTCAGGAAATCATGACTATCTGTTGATCAACGACCTAGTCAACTAGAGGCTTACTAGGGACACGTTGTGGTCTATGTATTCACACATGTATTACGATTTCCGGACAATAGAATTATAGCATGAATAATAGACGATTATCATGAACAAAGAAATATAATAATAACCATTTATTATTGCCTCTAGGGCATATTTCCAACACATGATTCCTTAAATCCAATTGGATATATATATCAGAATCTTTCCAACACGCTGTGCTTGCCAAAGGATAAAAGGTAATAAGAAAAGGTGAAAAATCACCATGACTCTTGCATAAGGGAAAGAGATAAAAGTAAAAGATAGGCCCTTTGCAGAGGGAAGCAGAGGCTGCCATGCGCTGTCAGGGTTGGATGCACAAAATCTTAATGCAAAAGAACGTCACTTTACATTGCCACTTGTGATATGGACCTTTATTATGTAGTCTGTCGCTTTTATTTCTTCCACATCACAAGATCGTATAACGCTTATTTCCTCCACACTAATCAATCATCCATATTTAGAGAGCAATTTTTATTGCTTGCACCGATGGCAACATACTTGAAGGATCTTACTCAATCCATAGGTAGGTATGGTGGACTCTCATAGCAAAACCGGGTTTAATGGTATTTGGAAGCACAAGTAGTATCTATACTTAGTGAAAATAATAGCATAAGGGGGAAAGGCAAGCTCAATGTGTTGGGCGATCCATGACAATATACTTTATTTCAGATATAAGAAAACATAACCCATTACGTTGCCTTCCTTGTCCAACGTCAACCTTTTAGCATGTCATATTTTAATGAGTGCTCACAATTACAAAAGATGTCCAAGATCGTACATTTATATGTGAAATCCCTCTTCCTTCAATATTCTTTCATGAATTGTTCAGGTGACCAATTCTACGTTTGCTAACTTTCAATAAGTTTACTACCTATACTTATTATGTGTGAAGTCATTACTCCCCATGTTATAAGCATATGAAACATATATAAATTTAGGGTTATGACATTCAATTTATTTAACCATTTACTCATAGGATACACGTGAAGCACATGAGTAAATGACAAACTACTCCAAAAGATATGAGTGAAGAACACTGAGTAGTCAAATAATTAACTAGCCATGGGAGGATTCTTTTTCATTCAATATTTCAGATCCAATGATTTTATTCAAACAGCAAGTAAAATTGAAAATACTCTCCAAGCAAAACACATATCATGTGACGAATAAAAATATAGCTCCGATTAAGGTATACCAATAGTTTTAAAGACGAAAGAGGGGATGCCTTCCGGGGCATCCCCAAGCTTAGGCGCTTGTATCTTCCTTGAATATTACCTTGGGATGCCTTGGGCATCCCCAAGCTTAGGTTATTTCCACTCCTTATTCTCCTCATATCGATATCTCACCCAAAGCTTGAAAACTTCAATCACACAAAACTTAACGAAACTTCGTGAGATAGGTTAGTATGATAAAGAGTAAACCATTCACTTTGGTACTGTCAAAGAGAAGGTTAATAATTTTTCTCACATAATGCCTACTGTACCATATCATTTCTACGATTTATATTGAGAAATATAAGTCATAGAAACTAGAAAACAAGCAAACTATGCAATGAAAACAGAATCTGTCAGAAACAGAGCAGTCTGTAATGATCTGAACATAAACCATGCTTCTGCTACTCCAAATATTATGAAATAAATTGGTGGACTTGAGGAATTTGTTTATTAATCTTCTGCAAAAAGAATCAACTCAAAAGGACTCTTATCTAAAAAATGACAGCTAATCTCGTGAGCACAAAGTTTCTGTTTTTTTTACAGCAAGATCACATTAACTTTCTCCCAAGTCTTCCCAAAGGTCTTACTTGGCACTTTATTGAAACAAAAGCTATAAAACATGATTAATACAGTAGCTTAATCATGTAAACACAGAAAAACAGTAAGGGTAAATATTGGGTTGTCTCCCAACAAGCGCTTTTCTTTAATGCCTTTTAGCTAGGCATGATGATTTCAATGATGCTCACATAAAAGATAAGAATTGAAAACATAAAGAGAGCATCATGAAGAATATGACTAGCACATTTAAACATAACCCAATTCCAATGCCTAGGGATTTTGTGAGCACGCCATTTATAAACAACAATCAACTAGCATAGGAAGGCAAAACAAGTATAACTTCAAAACTTTAAGCAATTAGAGAGGAAACTTGATATTACTGCAACTCCTACAAGCATGTATTCCTCTCTCATAATAATTTTCAGTAGCATCATGGATAGGAACTTTGTTCTCATACTCAATTGGAACCTCTTCTGAAATAGTGGAATCATTACTAGCTAAAGTTGACACTCTTCCAAATCCACTTTCATAAATATCACATTAAGATTCAACACCCTCCAAAATAGTCGGATCACTAATTCCTAAAGTTGACACTCTTCCAGACCCACTTTAAATGATAGTATTATTCATACTCCAAAAGATATAAGTGAAGTTCATGGAGCATTCTACAATTAATATAGACTAACCAATATCCAAGCTCAAAATGTATAAGTGAAGCACATGAAGCATTCTATAAAACCGTACTCAAAAGATTTAAGTGAAGCACAAAGAGCAATTCTATAAGATCATACTTAAAAGATTTAAGTGAAGCACATGAAGTATTATATAAATCAATGAAGGGATATCTCATGCTAGCATGGTTCTTAAAGGAAAAACAAAAACACAAAGGACACAAATCACGTGAACAAAACACCGAGGTATACCAATATTTGTTGAACAAGAAAGATGGGATGCCAACCGGGGCATCCCCAAGCTTAGATGCTTGAGTATCCTTTGAAATATTTACTTGGGGTTCCTTGGGCATCCCCAATCTTGAACTCTTGCCTCTCTTTATTCTTCTCATATTGATAGCTCCTCGACCTTCGGACACTTCATCCACACAAAACTTTAATAAAAACTTGTGAGATCCGTTAGTGTAACAAACAAATCACTACTATAAGTACTGTTGCAAACCAATTCACATTTGTTTTTACATTATAGATACTGTAATATAACTTTTCTATGGCTTAATCCACTGATAGAAATTGATAGTTTCATCAAAACAAGCAAGTAATGCATCAAAAACAGAATCTGTCTTAAACAGGACAGTCTGTAGTAATCTGGAAGTTTAGCGAACTTCTGTAACTCCTAAAATTATGAAATAAATTTGCAAATTTGAAACATTTGTACAGAAGTAATGTACAAAAAGTTTCAGAACCATTTGACCTTCCAGTAATAAATGTAAATTCATGCACTACAGCCAAAGTTTCTGTTTTTGTTCTGCACATACTAAACAAGCAATCTAATCATCCTAAAACCAAAGCTTGGCACATAATTTTTATAATACAATGGATATATACAAGGGGATAATTATTTACAGAGAAACTTCCATGAAAAATTCTACATTGTTTCCGTGAGCATGAACACAAGCTCAAGGTCGACCCTCACTTCTTCAATGCATAACTTTCCAATCACTTCTCATTTTGAAAAACCTTTTAGGCATGAAAGGCAAGTAAAAGCTTTTTTGTATTTTCATTCTTTTAATTTTTTTGTATGTTTCACCCACAACTAAACAGAAACAAAAAGGAAAAACAAAATCTACTTAGTGAAGAGAGCAAACAGGCATACACGAGAATATCAACCCCACGCTATTGCTCCCTGGCAACGGCGCCAGAAAAGAGCTTGATAATCCCCAAGTGCAGGGAATCATCGTAGCAATTTCCAAAGGTGGAAGTGGTAAGTATGGAGTGCCGAACCCACAAGGAGCTAAAGGTAAGATCAATATTCTCTCAAGCCCTATCTTCGATTGATACGACTCTACGTAGACCGAACGTTTGCTTCCAACTAGAAACGAGAAATAAAACTACTTTGTGGGTATGAAGAGGATAGCTTTGCATGATATCGGAGACCTAAAATATAAAAGTAGGTGCTGTTATCATAAAGTTAGAATATATTACTAAATATTATAAATAGCGAGTGTGGAATAATGATGGGTCGGTGTGCGGAATTGTCCTAGGCAATTGTTAAGAAGACCGATAGTCGTCATTGCAATTTCATATGAGGGAGAGGCATAAGCTAACATACTTTCTCTACTTGGATCATATGCACTTATGACTGGAACACTAGCAACTGTCCACAACTACTAAAGATCATTAAGGTAAAACCCAACCATAGCATTAACATATCAAGTCCCCTTTATCCCATATGCAACAACCCCCTTACTCGGGTTTATGCTTCTGTCAGTCAAGCAACCCACTATAAGCGAATCATGAACGTATTGCAACACCCTACAGAGGGAATCCCTCACGCTTGCGCGACACGGAGGGCACAATAGGACAGCACCAAAAAAAACATACAACTCGTACCAATCTAGATCATCAATCAACCCAAAGACAAAGGATATCAACTCAAAACATCATAGGATGGCAACACATCATTGGATCATAATATGTGGCATAAAGCACCATTTTCAAGTAGGGATTACAGCGGGGTGCGGGAGAGTGGACCGCGTAAAAGAGATGAGGATGGTGATGATGATGGTGATGTTGATGAAGACGATCACCGCGGCGATGACTCCCCTCCCGATGGCACTCCGGTGCCACCAAGAGAGAGGAGGAGAGGTTCTCCCCCTTGTGCTTCCTCCTCCATTGCCTTCCCCCTCTGGTCCATGGCCTTCATGGTGATGATGGCCCCTCCGGGATCCTCCTCCATGGCCTCCGGTGATGATGGCCCCCTCGGGCAGGGTGTCGGAGAGGGCCTAGTTTGATTTCTCATGGCTACAGAGGCTTGCGGCGGCGCAGAAGCACCACCGTCATGGACAATGAACTGACTCCCGTTGTCGACCATGACTCACAGAGGCCGCCGCGACCATCGTTCTCCTCCTCGTTTGGTAATGTGTGTACTGAATCACTTAGCAGTACATGTGCAGTTCCAATTTTGTTCATACATACCCTTCAAAATTCCTAGGTGCTATTGTTCTCGTAAAAGTAATTGGTTATAGCCTCCATTATCCAACAGAATATCAGCTTGTAATTGTGCGTCGCTCCTGTATCGCGCTGTGCTTGGGTAGGTATTTTATCTACAACCAATAGTGTGGCAAATGATGGATAGTTTTTTAGAACTAGCAAGATGCCCATGCGTTGCACGCATCCAGATGCATTTTTATGAGTAGTTTATCTTGTGGGAGAAAAGGATGAACGAGGGAATGCCTTATTTGCAAACGCTGCGAGGGGTATGGGTATCTTTTTGCAAAATTGCCACAGTTTCCTTCCTATCCGTTGGATATAAATCAGATGGCAGGAACACCATCATCACCAACTCTGTTTTTTATAAGAGTAGGAAAAAGTAGACAAAAAATAGAGAGCAGAGAAGTAGAGATAAATATTAAATATAAAATAAATATAACAGTAGAGAAGAGAGTAGAGATAGCAGAGACGTCGGGAAAGGATTGCGCGCGCGGGGAAAAAGCGGCCGGGCGTGCGATAGTTTTGGCGCGAGGCGTCCGGCGTGCTTTATAAAATCCAACGCCCTCCCACCGCTCTGTGCCTTGCCACCGCTCTCTCCCCGCTCCGTGCCTTGCCACCGCTCTCTCCCCGCTCTTTCCCGCCTCGCCGCCGCCGCGCCACCATGCTGCCGCGTCGCCGGGAAACTTGGGGATACCGCGGCGTCCGCGCGTGCCCCTCCGGTGGCTTCTCTGCCGAGATCCGGTTACGCGGGATGCGCCTCGGCCTCGGCAATTTCGACACCGCATATGAGGCCGCCTGCGCGTACGACGCTACGGCGTGGCGCCTCCGGTGGCCTCATAGAACATTGAACTTCCCCAACATGCCGACAGGGGAGCGGGCACAACAGCTCGCGCCTCTGCCGCGGCTTATCACCGACGAGGATCGTCGCGACAACCGGAGGCAGGAGCACCGTCCCGGCATCGCCGAGATGGACGAGGAAGCCATGGCGCTGTGGCGCCAATGCTTCCCGCAAGACATCATCAACGAGCGCGAGTTCTACGAGCAAAGGAGGGCGGAGCAAGCCGCCTATCGCGAGGACAAGCGTAGGCGAAAAGCGGACGCTCAATTCAACATGAGGCTAGGAGCAGCGTCGCCCTGGGAATCCGACGACCATCGGTATCTTCACGCCTACAGTCAGACGTCCGAGGAGGACATCACCGAGGAGGAGTCGGACGACGAGGAGTAGTTGAATAATCTATTTTTTTATCTATCTTTGTTGAGAACTATCCTCTACTCTCTATCTCTACTTCTCGATCTCAGCACTGGAAACGCTTTTTTAAAGCGCCGCGCGTTGCGATTCTGTTGGAGATGCTCTTACATGGCAGACGAGTGCTTTAATGTTGCCCACAAGATGTGCGAGTATTACTAGTAGTATATTTTTCTTGCCATGTTGAGATTTTAAAACCACGAGTGTGAACATGCAGAGGAGCAATGAAGACCAAACACGGGATATTGGGGACATCATCAAGGAGCGTGGCAAGTTAAAAAGGAGCTGCACTGAACCTGTAAAACGAGCTTTGGTAAGTAACACCCTTTCAAATACTTTCGTTTAGCCTCGTGTTCTTCGATGTGTATATGTTGTAGTTTCTGTTTCTCTTAAGCCTCGTGTTCTTCGATGTGTCATAAGAAGATTCTTAATCATCCTAATGCTTTCGTTTTTAGCTTGATGTAGGAAGTGAGTGTTCTCACCTTGTAGTCTGTTTTTATATTTTTTTCCTTTTGAATTCACTTCTCCCAGTTCTGTTTACCTGGCTTCTACTAAATGGATCTGGGTTGCTCTGAGTAATTATCTAAAAAAGAAGTAACTTCATGTCAGGATGAAGTTCCTGCAAGGAGGGAAGTATGGTCAACCTCGAGATCATGTTTCCATAATGAGGCTGGATTACACACAAGGTGCCAGTTCCCTAATGATGCTGGATTAGACACAAGGTGCAAATTCCCAGATGATGCTGGATTACACACAAGCCAGGTGGAGTCGTCAGCTGTTCGTGTCCTCGTGGCTCTAGTAAAGGCTGAAAGAAAGCGTGCAGCAGCCCTTGAGAATGTAGCTGATCAAGTTCCTGAAGAAGCGAAAAGAGCAATCAGATGCTCTCTTCACCCATGCCAATGAAGAGATGGAAGAAGCCAGAAATAAGCTAGCAGAGGCAGAGCAGGCTAGGCGTCTCCTGCTATCTAAAATTGTTGTCAATACAAAATTTCCTTCATAGTAGCTAGGTTCAAATGTTTATCCAGTCAGCATGCCTGTTGTGATGTCCGTGCATCTACTGATGTGGCACAAAATTCCCTTCCGATTTTCATTACTGAAAACCAACATCTAAATCTAAACATAGTATTTGCCCTAGAACTACCAGGTTCAACATCTCGCAACATAAACCCATACAACCATACGCCAAGGAGGTACGTAGTAGGTAGTACTATGAATTCCATTTTCGCTCCATACCAATCATTCTAAAAACTACTCCCTCCGTCCCATAATATAAGAACGTTTTTGACATTAGTGTAGTGTTAAAAACGTTCTTATATTTTGGGACAGAGGGAGTACTTAGTACTTATAACGCGCCATTGAAAATCGGAACTCTTAACCCCGCTAAAAATGATATTTTAAACATGGCTACTCGATCTATGGCAACTGGCGAGCCATCGCCTCCAAGTCGTTCACCTGTGGTCCAGACCATCAACTCCTACGGATCAAATTATCACGCGAGCTGAATATTCCTACAAAGGTGCGCTCCACCATGTACCCGGTACCCGCGAATGCAGCAATCGTGCACATAGGGTTTTAGGGTTTATTGTTAACGTTGCCTTTACGTAACACTCATGTGTGCGAGACAACGAGAGACGGACTGCGTGCGCGCGCCTCTTCTCTTCGTATATGTACTCCACCGTTTGTCCGGTGTCCACAAAATTATAATAACTACTAGCAATGTGCCAATGCATTGCCACACGATCTGAGTAGATTATTACATATTCACTGATTTGATAGAAAAAAAAGTCTAGTTTTGAAATACGTATATCACTAATAAAATGTTATGTTTCACTCAAAATATATTCCTTTGGCGGTTTTGATGAGATAAGGGAGGAATGTTGTTGGTTTCAAGATTCGAGAAGTGGTATATGTCTAATTTCTACTCTTACTAGAAAGATGCCCGTGTGTTGCACGGAACATGAAGATCTTGTGGGAGAAAAGGATGAACGAGGGAAGGCCTTATCTGCAAATGTAGAGAGGAGTGCGGGTAAATTGCCATAGTTTCGTTCCTATCCGTCAGATATAAATCAGACAACATATATTGCAGGATGGCAGGCCCACCATCATCACCAACTCTGTTTTTTATCCCTACTATTATAAAAAGCATAGTCGGTGATGATCGTGTGCCTGCCATCCTGCAATATAGGACGTCTGATCTATATCTGACAGATAGGAAGGAAACTATGGCAATTTTGCAAAAAGATACCCACGCCCCTCTCCACACTTGCAAATAAGGCCTTCCCTTGTTCATCCTTTTCTCCGACAATATAAACTACTCATGCATATAAATGCATCTTCATGTTCCGTGCAACGCATGGGCATCTCGCTAGTTGTTGCAAAAAGCCCATGTGAGAGAGAGAGAGGGAGAAAGGAGGAGGACGGAGTGCATGTGTGACAAAGACATAAAGAGTGTGTGTGCGAGAGGTATCGGCTTAAAATGGGGCGATAGTGTTTGTGTGCACGATCGAGAGGGCGTGTCTCAAGAAGGGAAGAAAAATCTACATAGATACAAGGAGCGGGAGAGAGACATGTATGCGATAGTGGAAGCACGAGTGTGCGGGTGTATAAACCTATCTAGAGGCTAGTCGATAAATGGTTGTGAGAGAAATACGAGACGGGGGTGCGAAAGCGAGAGTTTTGTGTGTGAGAGAGAGATGGTAGTTGGGAAGGGGAGTGGAAGTGTGACGCCCCCGATTTGACCGTACACTAATCATGCACGCAAATGTGTACGACCAAGATCAGGGACTCACGGGAAGATATCACAACACAACTCTAAAACATAAATAAGTCATACAAGCATCATAATACAAGCCAGGGGCCTCGAGGGCTCGAATACAAGTGCTCGATCATAGACGAGTCAGCGGAAGCAACAATCTGAGTACAGACATAAGTTAAACAAGTTTTGCCTTAAGAAGGCTAGCACAAAAGTAGCAACGATCGAAAAGGCAAGGCCTCCTACCTGGGACCTCCTAACTACTCCTGGTCGTCGTCAGCAGCCTGCACGTAGTAGTAGGCACCTCCAGTGCCGTGGGAGTCGTCGTCGACGGTGGCGTCTGGCTCCTGGACTCCAACATCTGGTTGCGACAACCAGATAGAAAGGAAAGGGAAAAAAAGAGGGAGAGAAGCAACCGTGAGTACTCATCCAAAGTACTCGCAAGCAAGGAGCTACACTACATATGCATGGGTATATGAGTAAAGAGGCATATCAGTGGACTGAACTGCAGAATGCCGGCATAAGAGGGGGATAGCTAGTCCTGTCGAAGACTAAGCTTCTGGACATCTCCATCTTGCAGCATGTAGAAGAGAGTAGATTGAAGTCCTCCAAGTAGCATCGCATAGCATAATCCTACCCGGCGGTCCCCTCCTCGTCACCCTGTTAGAGAGCGATCACCGGATTGTATCTGGCACTTGGAAGGGTGTATTTTATTCAGTATCCAGTTCTAGTTGTCATAAGCTCAAGGTACAACTCCGGGTCGTCCTTTTACCGAGGGACACGGCTATTCGAATAGATAAACTTCCCTGCAGGGGTGCACCACATAACCCAACACGCTCGATCCCAATTGGCCGGACACACTTTTCTGGGTCATGCCCGGCCTCGTAAGATCAACACGTCGCAGCCCCACCTAGGCTCAACAGAGAGGTCAGCACGCCGGTCTAAACCTATGCGTGCAGGGGTCTGGGCCCATCGCCCTATGCACACCTGCACGTTGCGAACGCGGCCGCGAGCAGACCTAGCAACCCACACGATCACGGCGGTTACGTCAAAGCGGTCCAACACGGCGCGCGCCACTCAGTCGCTGACGTCAAAAGAGCTTCGGCTGATACCACGACGTCGGGATACCCATAACTACTCCCACGTAGATGGTTAGTGCGTATAGACCAAATGGCCAGACTCAGATCAAATACCAAGATCTCGTTAAGCGTGTTAAGTATCCGCGAACGCCGACCAGGGCCAGGCCCACCTCTTACCTAGGCGGTCTCAACCTGCCCTGTCGCTCCGCCACAAAGATCCACTTGCGGGTACTCCTACGAGCCGACCCGACTTTAGTCATCACATGTGTCATGTATATAGTATATAAGTATATGCCCGTGATCACCGCCCAGGTGATCACGGCCCGATAGTATAGCACAGCAGACGGACAAGAATGTAGGGCCACTGATGGAAATCTAGCATCCTATACTAAGCATGTAGGATTGCAGGTAAAGGTAGTAACAATAGTAGCAAGGATAGGCTATGCATCAGAATAGGATATCGAAAAGCAGTAACATGCTACACTACTCTAATGCAAGCAGTAGAGAGTAGAGTAGGCGATATCTGGTGATCAAGGGGGGGGCTTGCCTGGTTGCTCTGGCAAGTAGGAGGGGTCGTCGACTCCGTAGTCGAACTGGGCAGCAGCAGTGTCGGTCTCGTAGTCTACCGGAGAGAAGAGGGGCAAGAAACAGTAAATACAATGCAAACATAAGCAAGACGATGCGTGACAAGACAATGAGCGGTGCTAGGGGTGCCCTAACGCGACAGTAGGTGGTACCGGTGAAGGGGGGGAACATCCGGGAGGTATTCCCGATGTTTCGCGTTTTCGGACAGACGGACCGGAGGGGGAAAGTTGCTAGTTCGATAGGTTAGGGAGGTGTGGTGGATGAACGGACTGCGTATTCGGATTCGTCTCGTCGTTCTGAGCAACTTTCATATAGAAAACAATTTCATCCGGGTTACGGTTTAAAAGATATGAATTTTTCAAAGTTTATTTGAATTTCTGGAATTATTTATATTCAGAAAAATGAATTATGACGTCAGCATGAGGTAATGCTGACGTCAGCAGGTCAACTGGTCGGCTGACCAGTCAAACCAGACAGGTGGGTCCAGTGGGACCCACATGTCAGCCTCTGTTAGTCTAATATCTATTTAAATTAATCTAACAGTATAATTAGAGGGGTGGGCCCCATATGTCAGTGAGTGATTAGTTAAAATAATTATTTTTATTTATAAAACATTTTCTTTTTAATTTTCTTTTTTAGTTTTTGCGGCGGGGCCCGCATGTCAGTGACTGGGCCTGCCCAGTCAGCAGTTGACTGGGTCAACCCAGTCAACTGGGCCCGTGGGGGCCACTGGCAGTGACCCAGGAGGTGGCCCTAGGTGAGCCACGTCGGCGGCCGGCGCCGGAGCAACGCCGGCGACCAGACGCACGGCGGCGCGGCTCGGGAGGGGTACGGGTTTCGCGTACAGGGGGTCTCCGGAGGCGTGGCTGGGCGCGTTCGACGCGGCTCGACGTCGCGCGTCCAACGGCGGTGGCCGGAGGGGCTGGAACTACGGGTGCCCAAGGGGAGCTACGCTAGAGCGCGCGAACGGCCGAACTAGCTAGCTAGGTGGGTGCGGCACGGTGCGGTCGGGCTAGCGGGCCAACGCCCGTGACCATTTGGTCACCGGAGACACGCCGGCGGCGAGCTCCGCGGCGTGGCGTTCGGGCGCGCGCGGGGAAGTAGCTACGGAGCGCGAGCGAGCTAGCGGAGAGAGGGAGGAGGTAGAGGAGCTCACAGTGGAGCCGTAGGGAGTGGCAGCGAGCTCGGGGAGGGCGCGGGGTAGCCGGAGTCGGCGACGATCGACGGCGGACGTGCGGGGAAGACGAGCTCGGGGAGGTCGATGCAGTGGCGCTCGGCTCGTTCCCGATGGCGCAGTCGGCGTAGTCGACGGCGGGGAGTCGTTCGGGCACGTCGTCGGGGCGATCTGGGCACGGTGGCCGCGGGAACTACGGTGAACGGCGGCGAGCGCGCTCGGGCAGAGGGGAACGGAGGGGAGAGGGAGGGGGATCTGGCGGGGGAGAAGGCGCAGAGGCCGAGGGAGAGCGGGGGCGAGTGGGAGAGAGGCCCGAGGAGGCGGGGGAGCTGGCGCCCTTATCCTCCCCGTCGCCGGCGAGGGGGTGCGGCGGGGACGGCCACTGTTCCGTCCCGGTCGGGGGAACAGGAAGGGGACGCGGGGGGGGGGGGGGGAGGTGGGCTGGGCCGGGGCGCGGGTGGCGGCCCAGCTTGGGCCGGGGGGGGGGGGTTTGGGCCGCGGGTCCAGTGGGGGGGGGAAAGGCCTGCTCCCCTTTTTTTTTCTTTTTCTCTGACTGTTTCTGTTTTCTGTTTTCTCTTATTTGTTTATTTCCTTTTCTGTTTTATTTCATTTAAAAGTATTTAGACATTTTATAAAAATGTGTTTTCTCCACCATAATTACCAGTGTATTATTTAGAACCCACTGGACATTTTTGTTTGAATTTTTGAAAACTGTCCAGTGGGGGGGGGGAAGGCCTGCTCCCCTTTTTTTTTTCTCTGACTGTTTCTGTTTTCTGTTTTCTCTTATTTGTTTATTTCCTTTTCTGTTTTATTTCATTTAAAAGTATTTAGACATTTTATAAAAATGTGTTTTCTCCACCATAATTACCAGTGTATTATTTAGAACCCACTGGACATTTTTGTTTGAATTTTTGAAAACTTTTATTTTCCACTTTAATTATATTTGAAGTTTGCACTAGGAGTTTGAAAAGGAAGGTGATCCAAATGTGATCAAGCCCTGTTTAGCACATGATTAGCTTAATCACAGGGGGTTACTGTAGCATGATTCTCAGGGTGTTACAAATCTCCTCCACTACAAGAAATCTCGTCCCGAGATTTAGGAGGTAGAAGGAAACAGTGCGGGGTATTCTTCGCGCAGACGACCCTCTCGTTCCCAAGTGGCCTCATCTTCAGAATGGTGCGACCACTGGACTTTGAGAAACTTGATCGCCTTCTGACGTGTGCGGCGTTCAGCTTGGTCGAGAATGCGGACCGGATGCTCCTTATAGGAGAGGTCTTGCTGCAATTCGAGCACTTCGTGATCCACCGCTCGGATTGGATCCTTGAAGCAACGGCGGAGCTGTGACACATGGAACACATCGTGAACTTGAGAAAGGTTCGGTGGTAGTTCCAGTTGGTATGCCACTTTTCCACGCCTTTCGACAATAGTGAATGGGCCAATATAGCGAGGAGCTAGTTTGCCCTTGATCCCGAATCGGTGAGCACCCTTCATAGGTGTGACTCGAAGATAAGCCTTTTCGCCAGGTTGATAGACCATGTCTTTATGATGACGGTCATACTGACTCTTCTGACGCGACTGAGCAGTCTTGAGATTCTCGCGAATAATGCGGATTTGTTCTTCGGCATCTTGGATAATATCCGGACCGATGAGTGGACGTTCCCCAGTTTCTGACCAGTTCAGAGGGGTTCGGCACTTTCGTCCATATAACACTTCAAAGGGGGCCATCTTCAGACTAGCTTGATAGCTATTATTATAAGAGAACTCAGCATACGGGAGAGATTCCTCCCATTTCTTGCCGAAGGAAATAACGCAAGCTCGAAGCATGTCTTCGAGAACTTGATTGACGCGTTCAACTTGTCCTTGCGATTGAGGGTGAAACGCAGTACTAAATGACAGATGAGTGCCCATAGCTTCTTGGAAACTTGCCCAGAATCTTGAAGTGAATAAGCTGCCACGGTCTGAGCTGATAACCAATGGAATACCGTGGAGTGAAACAATCCTGGACATATAGAGCGTTGCCAACTGGCTAGCAGTGATCGTTTCTTTGACTGCCAGGAAATGTGCAACTTTGGAAAGCCGGTCAATGACGACAAGAATAGCATCATTACCTTTCTGCGATTTGGGAAATCCAGTGACGAAGTCCATCTCAACATGGTCCCATTTCCATTCAGGAATAGAGATAGGTTGCAGAGTTCCAGCAGGCCTTTGATGTTCTGCTTTGATACGACGGCAAACGTCACACTCAGCAACATAACGAGCAATGTCTTGCTTCATATTAGTCCACCAGAATCTCTGACGGATATCTTGATACATCTTTGTACTACCAGGATGGATACACAGAGGCGTATCATGAGCTTCTTTCATAACTTCCTGTGTCATATCCAGGTTTTTCTCTGCACATGGCACCACTAGGCGGCCCTTGAAGTATAGGGTGCCATCTTCAGAAATGGTGAAGAATGAGGGCTTTCCTCCTGCGAGGTAGCGCTTAATCTTGTAGGCTTCAGAGTCATACTTCTGTAGCCTTTTGATGCTGTCCTCGAGATCTGGTTTAGCAACTAGGGTATTGAGGGAACCCTGGGTAACAACGTGGAGGTTCACCTTGCCAAATTCTTTAGGAGGGGGAGCGAGTGCACCCGGAGGAACAATATGGAGGTTCAGCTTCCTGAATTCTTCAACAAGCGAGGGCTGAACTTTATGAACCTGGAGGTGGTTGCAGTAAGACTTGCGGCTCAAGGCATCAGCCATTACATTAGCCTTGCCTGGCGTATAGGAGATACCCAAGTCAAAGTCTGCAACAAGCTCCATCCATCTCTGTTGACAGAGGTTCAGATCTGGCTGAGTAAACAGATACTTCAGACTTTGGTGGTCAGTGAAGATCTCGCAACGATTACCGAGAAGGTAATGTCGCCACTGCTTCAGCGCATGAATGACGGCAGCAAGTTCGAGGTCGTGAACTGGGTAGTTCTCTTCGTGAGGGCGCAATTGTCGAGAGGCATAAGCAATCACTCTGCGGTCTTGCATTAGGACACAGCCTAATCCTTGACGGGAAGCGTCGCAGTAAATGACAAAGTCCTTCTTAGTATCAGGTGGAGCTAGAACTGGGGCAGAAGTCAATTTGTCTTTGAGTGCCTGGAAACTTTCCTGACATTTGTCTGTCCATTGGAACTTGACACCCTTATGCAACAGGTTAGTCAGAGGCCTGGCGATCTTAGAGAAGTTCTCGACGAATCGACGGCAATAGCTGGCGAGACCGAGAAAACTTCTGACTTGCTTAACGTTCTTGAGAGGAGTCCAATCAAGAATAGCTTGAACTCGTTCAGGGTTGACGGCAATACCATCCTTAGAGATGACATGCCCAAGATAGGTTACTTCCGGTAGCCAGAATTCACATTTGGAGAACTTGGCATATAGTTGATGTTCTCGTAGCTTCTCCAGCACAAGTCGGAGATGTTCCGCATGTTCTTCTTCGTTCTTGGAAAATATCAGGATATCATCCAGATAAACCACGACGAACTTGTCGAGGTAATCCATGAATATGTAGTTCATCAGATGAGAGAAGGTGGCTGGAGCATTGGTTAAACCGAAAGACATGACGGTGTACTCGTATGAACCATAGCGAGTCACGAAGGCGGTCTTTGGGATATCCTCTTCGCGAACACGGATCTGGTGGTAGCCCAACCTCAAGTCAAGCTTAGAGAACACTGACGAACCCGCCAGTTGATCATACAGATCATTGATCCGAGGAAGAGGGTATTTATTCTGAATGGTAGCTTGATTTATAGGACGGTAGTCTTGAACTAATCGGTTTGTCCCATCCTTCTTCTTGACAAAGAGAGAAGGTGCTCCCCAAGGAGAGCAACTTGGGCGAATGAATCCTTTGCGAAGAGACTTGTCGATTTCCTCCTTAAGCTCAAGGAGTTCATGCGGCGGCATTTTGTAGGGTCGCTTGGCTATAGGAGTGGTGCCTGGTTTCAAGTCGATGATGAATTCGACATCTCTAGCAGGGGGAATCCCCGGAAGTTCTTCAGGAAAGACGTCGAGGAATTCACGCACGACGGGAATGTTTTCAATGCCCTCGAGTGGTGCAGCGTTCAATGCATTCAATGCATAGAGCCTTGCCTCGGCATTTTGCACCAGATGGGCTTGGTAAGTAACTATCTCATCCGAAGGGTGTAGCAGATGGACGGTCTTAGTGGTGCAAACGATTGAAGCAGTATGCGCTGTTAACCAATTCATTCCCAGAATGAGATCAATGTTACAGGACTTCAGTACGATGGGAGAGACAAGAAATTCCAGTCCTTCAATTTCAACAGTAACGTCATGACTAACCATAGAGGTTTGACATTGGCCCGCTGGGGTGTGTACCACTAGCGGAGTGTTTATCTCTTCGTGATTAATGCCATGCAGGAATGCAAATTCTGCTAAAATGAATGAATGGGATGCTCCTGTATCAAATAAAACGGATGCTGGTACTGAATTTACGAGGAGTGTACCCATCACAGTAGCAGGCTGGTCTTGAGCTTCGCTGAGATCAACGTGGTTGGCATGAGCACGACCATAAGACTTAGCATTGTTGTTGCGGGGCTGGTTGTTACCACGGCCAGCTGCTAGAAGGGCCAGTTGATTCTGATTCCGATAGCAGTTCCTGGCAAAGTGACCCGGTTGACCACACTTGAAGCACAGACCATTATCGGGAGTGGGAACAGGAGCCCCAGGTGGGGGAGCTGGTAGCTTTGGCTGCTTAGATGGTGGAGGAGGCAGACGCGGTGCAGCATAAGATTTCCTGGGAGCAGGTGCATTTGGACGATACATGCTGTTCGGGATCCATATCTTACGCTTCTGTGAGGGCGAGCCCGAAGATGAGCCCGTGTCACGGTTGCGCCTCTGAGAGCTCTGGTATTCCTGCAGACCAGTCTCGACATTGATGGCCTTATTCACCAAGGTGGCGAAATCGGCAAAGTCATGCACTAGAAGTGCGAGCTTGATGTCAGCTTGAAGGCCATCACGGAACTTCTCCTGTCTGCGTGCATCAGTTGCAATGTCTTCTTCAGCATAGCGGGACAAGTCCAGAAACTCCCGCTGATAAGCTTCGACAGTTTTGTTGCCTTGGGTGAGGTTGCGGAACTCACGCTTCTTCCGGTCCATGACTCCCTGAGGAATGAAGCGGGCACGGAAAGCTGCTTGGAAGTCTGGCCATGTGATGATTGTTCCAGCTGGCAGAGTACGCCTGTGGCTGTCCCACCATTGAGCTGCGGGTCCCTTCAAGAAGAAGGAAGCAAAATTGACATAGCTGGCAGGGGCTACATCAGCAGACTCCATCTCATAGGTGATGTCACGGAGCCAGTCATCAGCATCCAAAGGCTGAGTTGAGCTGCGGTAGATGGTTGGGTTGAGGCGTATGAAATCTTGAAGAGTCACTTGGGCTGGCTGCTGGTTCATATTGGGGCGAGGAAACTGAGCCATCATATTTTCCATGAATTGGCGGTTCAGTTCAAACTGTTGGATCATACCAGCCATGTACTCAGGTGGTGGTGGGGCATGGCCACCACGACCACGACCACCTGGTCTAACCATCCTGCTAATATATAACAGGGGTAGTTCAGCATTGAGAAAATTGGCAATGACAAGAATCATTCATGATGAAACATGCATAATGAAAGGAGCACGATAGCTACTACATAGTAGTCGGCATAGCTTACAAAAGGGGTCATGCATAGAGTTCAGTACACAGAGTTCAGTACATAGACTAAAACATCATAGGCGGTACACAGGCTCGCGGCGAATGCCTTTAACACTACAAACAAGCCTACATCAGTCCGAAGAGGTACTGTGGAGGTAATCGTAGCCCGACAGCTGGTAGTGAGGCAACGGATAGCTCTCCACGTCAGCAGACTGGGGGCCGCGGATACTCAGGTGTAGAGCCCGACGCTCAGGTGGCAGAAGAGGACCAAGTGCGGGAGAGTAGCCTCCCACCTCTGGCCAACCGACACCGTGGGGCATCACGGTCCTGGCTGGGTAGATCGCAGAACGCGGTACCTGTCCAGACCGGACAAAGGGGTGCAGCAGCGTCAGAGCACGGTAAAGGTGCTGACGGGTGGTGTACATCTCGTGGCGAAGACGTGTCAGAGCAGCATAGGCTGCATCGTGGACAGCCATATCGATGGTCACACCAACACCATGTGCGGTGTGCAGCACAGTAGTGGAGTCGTACTCCCGAGAGTAGAGGTGGACGATGGCACGGTACTGCCCCTGGTTAAAGTCCTGGTACTCCTTGTAGACGGTGTACTCAGGGTGCCAGCGATAACCCAGATAGGTCATCATCTCAGCTAGCACCGCAGGTGATCCCGAGGCACCAATGGCCATCGTGTGGCGAACAACCTGCCTCGTGGGTTCCATCTGAAAGCAAAGACGTTTCAAAGGAGTCAAATGACAGTGTGTGAATTGATCAAAATACTATTATGAGAAACAACTATGGCTTATCCAACTTTGGGGTGAATGTGGTCACGGGATCCTAGTGTTAGAGTTAGTAAATTCGTTTAACCCGAGTAGAAGAGAGTTCAGAGTCCCAGAGTAAAGGTCGAGGAGTAAAAGATCCTAGTACCACCCAATGGCGACGTGGGCCCGTAAGCCGCACAGCCATGTTAGTAAAAGTTTTGCAATGTCTAGACTCGACTTCGGCCAAGGAGTGTGGAAGGGGGGTTCCTACAGGCAGTCGGCTCTGATACCAACTTGTGACGCCCCCGATTTGACCGTACACTAATCATGCACGCAAATGTGTACGACCAAGATCAGGGACTCACGGGAAGATATCACAACACAACTCTAAAACATAAATAAGTCATACAAGCATCATAATACAAGCCAGGGGCCTCGAGGGCTCGAATACAAGTGCTCGATCATAGACGAGTCAGCGGAAGCAACAATATCTGAGTACAGACATAAGTTAAACAAGTTTTGCCTTAAGAAGGCTAGCACAAAAGTAGCAACGATCGAAAAGGCAAGGCCTCCTGCCTGGGACCTCCTAACTACTCCTGGTCGTCGTCAGCGGCCTGCACGTAGTAGTAGGCACCTCCAGTGCCGTGGGAGTCGTCGTCGACGGTGGCGTCTGGCTCCTGGACTCCAACATCTGGTTGCGACAACCAGATAGAAAGGAAAGGGAAAAAAAGAGGGAGAGAAGCAACCGTGAGTACTCATCCAAAGTACTCGCAAGGAAGGAGCTACACTACATATGTATGGGTATATGAGTAAAGAGGCATATCAGTGGACTGAACTGCAGAATGCCGGCATAAGAGGGGGATAGCTAGTCCTGTCGAAGACTAAGCTTCTGGACATCTCCATCTTGCAGCATGTAGAAGAGAGTAGATTGAAGTCCTCCAAGTAGCATCGCATAGCATAATCCTACCCGGCGGTCCCCTCCTCGTCACCCTGTTAGAGAGCGATCACCGGATTGTATCTGGCACTTGGAAGGGTGTATTTTATTCAGTATCCAGTTCTAGTTGTCATAAGCTCAAGGTACAACTCCGGGTCGTCCTTTTACCGAGGGACACGGCTATTCGAATAGATAAACTTCCCTGCAGGGGTGCACCACATAACCCAACACGCTCGATCCCAATTGGCCGGACACACTTTTCTGGGTCATGCCCGGCCTCGTAAGATCAACACGTCGCAGCCCCACCTAGGCACAACAGAGAGGTCAGCACGCCGGTCTAAACCTATGCGCGCAGGGGTCTGGGCCCATCGCCCTATGCACACCTGCACGTTGCGAACGCGGCCGCGAGCAGACCTAGCAACCCACACGATCACGGCGGTTACGTCAAAGCGGTCCAACACGGCGCGCGCCACTCAGTCGCTGACGTCAAAAGAGCTTCGGCTGATACCACGACGTCGGGATACCCATAACTACTCCCACGTAGATGGTTAGTGCGTATAGACCAAATGGCCAGACTCAGATCAAATACCAAGATCTCGTTAAGCGTGTTAAGTATCCGCGAACGCCGACCAGGGCCAGGCCCACCTCTTACCTAGGCGGTCTCAACCTGCCGTGTCGCTCCGCCACAAGGATCCACTTGCGGGTACTCCTACGAGCCGACCCGACTTTAGTCATCACATGTGTCATGTATATAGTATATAAGTATATGCCCGTGATCACCGCCCAGGTGATCACGGCCCGATAGTATAGCACAGCAGACGGACAAGAATGTAGGGCCACTGATGGAAATCTAGCATCCTATACTAAGCATGTAGGATTGCAGGTAAAGGTAGTAACAATAGTAGCAAGGATAGGCTATGCATCAGAATAGGATATCGAAAAGCAGTAACATGCTACACTACTCTAATGCAAGCAGTAGAGAGTAGAGTAGGCGATATCTGGTGATCAAGGGGGGGGCTTGCCTGGTTGCTCTGGCAAGTAGGAGGGGTCGTCGACTCCGTAGTCGAACTGGGCAGCAGCAGTGTCGGTCTCGTAGTCTACCGGAGAGAAGAGGGGGAAGAAACAGTAAATACAATGCAAACATAAGCAAGACGATGCGTGACAAGACAATGAGCGGTGCTAGGGGTGCCCTAACGCGACAGTAGGTGGTACCGGTGAAGGGGGGGAACATCCGGGAGGTATTCCCGATGTTTCGCGTTTTCGGACAGACGGACCGGAGGGGGAAAGTTGCTAGTTCGATAGGTTAGGGAGGTGTGGTGGATGAACGGATTGCGTATTCGGATTCGTCTCGTCGTTCTGAGCAACTTTCATATAGAAAACAATTTCATCCGGGTTACGGTTTAAAAGATATGAATTTTTCAAAGTTTATTTGAATTTCTGGAATTATTTATATTCAGAAAAATGAATTATGACGTCAGCATGAGGTAATGCTGACGTCAGCAGGTCAACTGGTCGGCTGACCAGTCAAACCAGACAGGTGGGTCCAGTGGGACCCACATGTCAGCCTCTGTTAGTCTAATATCTATTTAAATTAATCTAACAGTATAATTAGAGGGGTGGGCCCCATATGTCAGTGAGTGATTAGTTAAAATAATTATTTTTAATTATAAATCATTTTCTTTTTAATTTTCTTTTTTAGTTTTTGCGGCGGGGCCCGCATGTCAGTGACTGGGCCTGCCCAGTCAGCAGTTGACTGGGTCAACCCAGTCAACTGGGCCCGTGGGGGCCACTGGCAGTGACCCAGGAGGTGGCCCTAGGTGAGCCACGTCGGCGGCCGGCGCCGGAGCAACGCCGGCGACCAGACGCACGGCGGCGCGGCTCGGGAGGGGTACGGGTTTCGCGTACAGGGGGTCTCCGGAGGCGTGGCTGGGCGCGTTCGACACGGCTCGACGTCGCGCGTCCAACGGCGGTGGCCGGAGGGGCTGGAACGGCCGGAGACGTGCGCTACGAACTCGCCGGCGGCGAGGAGCTACGGGTGCCCAAGGGGAGCTACGCTAGAGCGCGCGAACGGCCGAACTAGCTAGCTAGGTGGGTGCGGCACGGTGCGGTCGGGCTAGCGGGCCAACGCCCGTGACCATTTGGTCACTGGAGACAGGCCGGCGGCGAGCTCCGCGGCGTGGCGTTCGGGCGCGCACGGGGAAGTAGCTACGGAGCGCGAGCGAGCTAGCGGAGAGAGGGAGGAGGTAGAGGAGCTCACAGTGGAGCCGTAGGGAGTGGCAGCGAGCTCGGGGAGGGCGCGGGGTAGCCGGAGTCGGCGACGATCGACGGCGGACGTGCGGGGAAGACGAGCTCGGGGAGGTCGATGCAGTGGCGCTCGGCTCGTTCCCGATGGCGCAGTCGGCGTAGTCGACGGCGGGGAGTCGTTCGGGCACGTCGTCGGGGCGATCTGGGCACGGTGGCCGCGGGAACTACGGTGAACGGCGGCGAGCGCGCTCGGGCAGAGGGGAACGGAGGGGAGAGGGAGGGGGATCTGGCGGGGGAGAAGGCGCAGAGGCCGAGGGAGAGCGGGGGCGAGTGGGAGAGAGGCCCGAGGAGGCGGGGGAGCTGGCGCCCTTATCCTCCCCGTCGCCGGCGAGGGGGTGCGGCGGGGACGGCCACTGTTCCGTCCCGGTCGGGGGAACAGGAAGGGGACGCGGGGGGGGGGAGGTGGGCTGGGCCGGGGCGCGGGTGGCGGCCCAGCTTGGGCCGGGGGGGGTTTGGGCCGCGGGTCCAGTGGGGGGGGGAAAGGCCTGCTCCCCTTTTTTTTTTCTCTGACTGTTTCTGTTTTCTGTTTTCTCTTATTTGTTTATTTCCTTTTCTGTTTTATTTCATTTAAAAGTATTTAGACATTTTATAAAAATGTGTTTTCTCCACCATAATTACCAGTGTATTATTTAGAACCCACTGGACATTTTTGTTTGAATTTTTGAAAACTTTTATTTTCCACTTTAATTATATTTGAAGTTTGCACTAGGAGTTTGAAAAGGAAGGTGATCCAAATGTGATCAAGCCCTGTTTAGCACATGATTAGCTTAATCACAGGGGGTTACTGTAGCATGATTCTCAGGGTGTTACAGGAAGCAGGAGTTCTGTGTGTGTGTGAGAGAGAGAGGGGGGGAGTTTGTCTGATCGGTAAACAAATGAATAATGTCAGTATGGGATGGAGACGAAAAGGAGACCGCAACGAATGTTGTATCTACAGGAGAGAGAGAGAGAGTAATTTTAGTGGTATGATTCATATCTAGAGACATATAGAAAGACAAAGTGAAAGACGAGTGGAGACTGTGTGTGTGGCGGTGAAAAAGAAAGCTTAGGTACCTAGTGATACGAGAGAACGGTAGAGACGTGAGAGATAATTAAAACCGTGTAATGTATAATGATAGGGAGAGTGTGACCCTTCTCAAGGGAGACGTCGAGAGACCATGTTTGCGAGGATAGGAGAAACATGAAGTGAGCGTGCGGGTGAGCTGGAGAAAAGAGAGTGATAGCTACAAGAAGGAGCATGCATGCGAGAGAGATGGGCATGAAAGGAGTGAACATAAAAGGGATTCAAATATTTGAATTCGAGATGATGATACATGTAATCCATACTCGAACCAAAATTGATCTATCAAACATGCATACTCATATGAATTCACGCGCATCTATGTTATTTAATATGTAGATATTACTGATCCATACATTTTAGTAGAACATAATTTGGTTTAATTTTTTGAATTCAACCTTATGATTTTGAGATCATTGTATTTGTAAATCATATTATACATATAAAGGAGCAGAATTCTTTGTTGTGCTTTTGAAAGTATATATTAAAAAATGATGTATATAGAATTTTATTCCAATCGAAAATGGATCCCCCCCAAAAAAATAGAATCCAATGGGATTCGAATTGAGTTGGCACGGTAAACGTGCACTCTGCAAAATTTGAATGAAGCGAGGAAAGTCGCAGTAACTGCCCGAAACCAAAATCTGCGAGATGGAAATTACTACTGCCTATCCCTGCCACGCAAAGCCTATCTGCTCGATTTCTATAGGTTTCGATAGGGGTAGGTTTGTAATTTCACTCAAACGTAACATAACCGCCTCTCACCCGGATTCATACACGGTGGGCGCCAAAACACAGTGTGTCCTCGGCCGAAATCGACTCCCTCCCCGATTAATACACGGTGGGTGCCAAAAACAAACTCTCGTCGGCAAATATTCGGTGTATGCGAGATTACCGTCCTATCCCCAACCGACTAATACCGCTGTGATGTAGGAAATTTGAAACGGGGCCTAAGTTTGTAAATTTCCTCGCATTTGAGACAAGCGTGCCCTGAAGACATAGTTCCCCCCTTCCTCTCCACCTCCATTTCCCCATTCGTACTCCGTGGGCGCCAAAACACCCTCTCCACCCCAGCCTCCTCCGTCCGCCACCCCATCCACCGCCGTCCTCCTCCACCATGCCGGAGCTGATACCCCGACGCCGCCGTCCATTACAAGAGATCGACCTCTCTCATCCACGGCTTCGGACCGGTATCCTTGCATCCCATCCTCTCACTTCATCCCCGCCGTCGTCCACCTTGCCGGCACCGCTCCTACGACCGTCTCGTCCACCGCGCCCAGCCGCCACCGTCTACCCTCCTACATCTGCTTCCACGCTGCCGACAGCCATCGCTACCGCAACACCGTCAAATTCTCAACAGATGCCTACACGGCGCCGCACCAGAGGCGGTACTCTTTCGTATCTGCTCAACTTATTTATTGCAGCAATAAAATAGATCGCCACTACTTTACTCTGATTTCGTGTCCATCACTTACTTGCTAGTTGAGAGCAAACATTGGTTGCGAAGTTGCCTTTGTCCGGTTTGCACCTTCAGATCCGCCATGGCACGCTCAACACTATACTCCCAATGCTTATGGTTTTCACCTTTCATATTCCACACTAGTTAAATCACAGTAGAATAAATTTCAAAATTGGGTCAGTCGATTTTTCGGAGCTCGCCGGAGTTCGCCGGTGCGAACGAAGGGGCTCGGGTGGGGACTTTGCTTGTTGGGGGCGGTGGTGGGGCCTCGTCGAACAAAGAAAACTCGACGCGGGTGGGGGCGGGGGGGTGGGGGTGGCGGAGGAACACAGGCGGTGGGGGCCGATGGTCCAGCCGGCGGCCCGTGCGGTGTTCTGTATGGAAAGAATCAGAGACGAGGAAGAAGAAGGGTTAGGAGACGTAGGATCTTCATCCAACCGCCTGAAATGGTCGACTGACCCAAATGCAGACATACCTTTATATTCAGTACCATCATCGTACCTGCTTAGCACTGCTCCTGAATCTATCAAGCTAAACAACGTGCCACTCATAATTCCAAACATGTTGCTCAAGTACGAATCGGATATGATGCTGATATTACTAAAACAGATAACATTTAATTGGTTAGCTAATGTTCCTACTTTACTTTCGAAAAAGCACGTGCACTACATATAGAGAGACAGCAGGGAGTTGCTTTCTTAATGAGCTCTAGTTCATCATGTGTGGGCACTGCGCAACGAACATTTCATTATCCAAAATCTGCTTGCTCTTCTTTACCATGTTCCTCTTCCGTTCTTCTTTAATAAGTACTCTCTCCGTTCCTAAATACAAGTCTTTGTATAGATTCCACCATGGACTACATATGGAGCAAAATGAGTGAATCTACACTCTGTATGTGATCCATAGTGGAAATCTCTACAAAGACTTATATTTTGGGATGGAGGGAGTATGCTAGTAGTACAGTATGTTCCTTGTAGTGAATATGAGCAGGGACATTTGCAGTGTAGAGGTCTATACGATCGATTGGTATGGACACTTTGAACTCGTTGGGCCTCTTTGATTCGTAGCATTTTGTAAACATGGGAATAGGATTTGTAGTGGCCTGCCCACTTGAATCCTATAAGAATAGCAAGGAAATGCGGGGAGCTGTGTCGCCTTTGAGAGTTACACTAATATTAACAGTACCGCACCTTTAGTTGAAGAGAGGTGGTATCCGAAGGCTTGCTAGCCGTACCGACAATACTAGCACATATATTCCAGAAAGTTCCACTTTGCTGATTTTACTCTGATGCTTACGGTTTTCCCGTTATATCTACACTATGATATGTGTAGCTGCTTTGTGTCGCACTAGCAGCAGTCCACTCTTGAAGCTAAACACCGCAATGACTTACAAAATTGGCACCAAGGCATTGAGTGCCATTCTGGATGCAATGAAACTCATACACTCACCACCTGTTGATTCTTGTTCAGAATATGATCCTAATGACTATTCTAACCTCGAGGAGTCAAAGGCAGATGGCTTGTCCTGTTCACCCATCAAGGTGCCTGTTCTAATTTGGCAAGGTTTTATTGATTGCATGTATCTTGCATATGTTGTCTTGCATTTCTTCTACTTTGTTGCACCGCCATGTGCTTAGTTTACTCATCATATATGTCGAGACCATGCCCATCCATTATCAATACATATTCCATCTGTCATCATACCATGTTTTTCCACTCAAATGCTGTTCTTGTGCATCAGACATCAAAAAGGAAGAGGGTGATTGCCGAACCTGAAGGAGCACCAGCAAAGTCCTTGAAAAACATGGTTGTGCCGGAGAAATCAGACAACACCCCACTTATATTGGTTGTACAACCAGTGACACAAAATGTAGGACCGACTCCAGTAGATTGTACCCATACTTCACTGGCCACGCCACTAGTCGAACCACACAGGACCTCCACTCCAGCAAAAGGTATGCCGATTTCAGTTGCCATAGCACCAGCCGTACCATAGAAAAATCCCACTCCAGGAAAAAGTACAGCAAGTCCACCGGCCGAAGACCTATCCGAACTGTAGAGACGGCCAATTCCTGCAGATTGGAACCCCATTCCAGTTATTCCCAGTTTAAAAGACAATGCTTTCAATGTTGTTAGGGACTACGTGCATATATTCCCATCATGCGAAGATTATAGTGAAGACAAACACCATTTTCACATCTTCCTGTCCCACTTACGTGTAAGTGCTATTATTCATGGTGATTATTTTCCTATTTTCTGCTGATTGAACACATCAATTATTTAAATTACATTATTGTAGGAGAGGGTCAATCTGGATAGTCATGACGAGCAAAGCTTGCTTGCGCATTTCAAGGAAGCATTGCAGTAGTATCGGTGTTACCTGAGGAAATCACACTTTGATGGAAAGTCTATAAACGAATTTCTGGTGAAGTCTCCTGTGCTAAATTTACAAGACATTGAATGGAAAAACCTTGTTATGCACTGGTCTCGTTCCGAGGATGAGGTACTGTCTATGATATCGCATGACAATTCGAACTTCTACTTTTCCGCATGTGCCTTATGGATCTTTTTTGCAGGAAATCTGCTCGAAAAAGAATTCCGGTTTGAAAAGAACGACAGGATATCGCAAATATGTTGCCCGCTGCTTTGCTCTTGTTAGTACCTTTTGTCCTGTATCACGGTACTTGCATACATACCTGGTTCATTATGTGACAGCAATATGCATGATAGCTTGCTTATCAATTGTTCGCCCAAATTATCTGATCTATATGAATGGTTACATTAGTGTAGAATATATCCAATGCCAATGAAATTTTTTAGCTCTGCATTGTTCTTGGAAGTACCCGCTGTCCTTTATCAGTGTACTTATATTGACAGGTAGTTGTTCATGTACCATCACTCTGCAGCTTATTTTCCTTTGCCCTCCATTTTCTACACATAAGATCTATATTTACTCTTACCATCAGGTTGGATAACAACGATGGTACTGAAGAAGTTTAGCTCTGCATTGCTCTTGGTTGTACCTTTTGCCTGTATCGCTCTACTTACATTTGTAGCTACTTGGTTATGTAGCATCACTCCTCATCTTATCTTAAATATTCTCCATTTTTTCTTATATTGTCACATCTATATTTACTCTTAACAAAATGTAGAATAAAGGCAATGCTTAGGAAGAAGATTCTATGGTAAACTTCTTGAATTGCCCCCTCCCCCATCAGCATGGACAAGGGCTTTATAGAGCCTGCCTTCACTAATAATGTAAGTTTGTCCTTCTCAAGGCTTCAAACTTTGTTGTGTATATTTGGTTAGGCATGACTGCAACAGCTGTTTATTTTTTGTGTTTGCATCAAATTGCATGTTTAAAGTTTATTATGTACTCCAGTTCATAAACAAAAGTTTATCCTTCTCAATTTAAGTTTTCAGTTGTACAACCAAGTTCCTTCTCCATACCATGTAAATTAAACTATACAGAGCAAGTGATCTTATTTTGCCAATCTGAAATGGGATAAATTGACAGCACACTAACCATTGATACTTATGAGTTCTTGATCTGTAATCCAGTGGTGTCGTGAAGCTGCCAACTTGTTCACAATGTCATTTCCTGTCATGTCTTGACCTGAACAATACCATATTGTGTTAATGCTATTTTAAACTGTGTCACTTGATTCGTCAGTAAGAAATGTGATGAATTGTCAGCACTGATACTTGTATGTGTAAAACCTGTCATCTGTCTACTTGTTTATCTTTCAGAGTGAGGAGGATATAAGTGTCAAACAAGTGAAGTCTCACCAGCTTGCTCAGCTGCTTGCGCTGCAGCTCCCGAGCAGGGCTAACCTTTCTTGAACTCTATTGAAGTGATGTCGGTTTTGTATATTATTTTGTCGGCGTGTTTAGTTGCACTGGTGGCGATCTTTGATGCCCAGTGTATGTAATTTGTTGTCTGCTTGTGCTTTATTACCATAGTGGTGAACTTTGAGGCCCAGTGGATGTAATATGCCATAATTTCTTTATTGTATAGTCTAGCTTTTTTTCTTATTCATGATGCTGCAGTTATTTTACTGTATATATATATATCCTGTCTTCGTAGTAAACCGGCCAAACCGTAAAATTACGGTACATAATCAGGCCGTCATGCAAATCACCATGTATGATCCGCATCATGGGCCCCGCCATCTTGGTCCGTTAACAGGCCTAAATGTAAACTGGCCCACTGGTAGATTCTGGCAGTAAACCGACGGCCCTATTTTCCCAAGAAAACTCAATGGTCCTTTAGGAGGCTGAAAAGTAGGTTGGGCCTGAAACATGCCGAACAGCTCACGGGCCAGCAGCAGGCCAAAATAGACCACGGCCCTTGAATGTGCCAATGAAATCATGGGCTTATAACAGGCCAAAATTTTCTTGGTCCTTGTTTGGCCCAATCAGATTATCGGCTGCGAGCAGGCCGGATGCAAACTGGGCCGTGATTAGGCTCAACTATATGGCGGGCTTTTAACAGGCCGAAATTAATATAGGGCCAAAATGTTAAACGGGCCCTTAACAGGCCGAAACTAATATCAGGCCGAATTACTAAATGGGCCTTTAGCAAATGGGCCCAAAAGTGTAGCGTCCAGTTGACGGGCTGAATCTGATATGGGCCATATTTTTGTAGGGTAACGCAGCAGAAAACAAAAAATTTCCGACCTACGCACCAGCCCAGGACGACTATGGAGACTGCATACAAGGTTTGATCTTTTTCGTTACCGACTCGTAGCGCAGCGGGAAGTAGAGTCGATGACGATCGGCGGTGCAGATCCCCGCAGCTAAGATTTACAACCTCCCAACCGCGAGGATGTATACCCTCATCTGCTTCTCAAACAGCCCTTCGGGAGGCGGTCGAACAGCCCCCCGGACGGTGTCGCGGACAGCCCTTCGGGAGGACCTTCGAAACTCGAACGGTCACTCGGACAGCCCTTCGGGAGGACCTTCGAAACTCGGACGGTCACACGGACAGCCCTTCGGGAGGCACTCACGAACTAAGACCGAAACTACGATCTCTCTACAGAGTTGCACACATACGGTGTCATCTATCCGGCAGGGCTTCGCCGTCCAGAACTAGTTCCCACCGGAACACAGACAGCCTTTCGGCTCTACGAAACTATTTCGCTGGGAGGGAGAGAGAAGCCAGATCATGCATGGCACTTGTATGTGAGAAGGGATGATCCTTTAGGCAGCCCCCTCCACCCCTATTTATAGGCCAAGCCCAAGGGTGGCTTCTCCAAGAAGCCAAGGGGGGAAATACCAAAAAGGCCCTCAAGGTGGCTTCTCCAAGAAGCCAAGCAAAAAGCACTTTCACTATTCATGACGACATTTTTCAGCGTCCGTTCGAACTGAAAATATTTATGTGGGCTCAGAACATTTCCAGTACCCACTAAAATAATTTTCAACGCGTTCCGAAACAATTTCGGTTTAGTGATTTTCATCTGCGAAAAGCAAACAAGAATGCGTTTTCACTATTCATGAAGACAATTTTTCGCGTCCACTAAATCCGAAAATATTTCTGTGGGTCTTAGAATAATTCCAGTACCCACTAAAATGATTTTGGATTCGTTCTGAAACAATTTCAGATTAGTGAATTTCATCTGCGAAAAACAGCCAAAGCGGTACCGGCAGCTCCGAAACATTTTCGGTTTTTATTTCTGAAAATTCCAAAAAGTTTCCAGAATGATTCTGGCACCCTCCAAGAATTATCAGGCATGTGCCGAAACCATTTTGACTTAATGGCATACCCCGAAACAACTTTTTCGGTTTCACCGAAACTCATCCGGTGACCTCTCTCTGCGGTACGATTCCGCTGTCCGAAACTTTTCGGTGTCCGAAACTTTTTCGGTGATTTTCTCTCAGACTCCCTGTCTAGTATTCAGCAGATAGATGACCCTTAAGCGTGTGACCCTATAGGTTCGGTGAAGTATAGACATGACCTGGAACCCCTTCCGATCAATGATCAACATCGGAGCCGTGGACACCCATATTGACCCCTATACCCACACGAATGAATATTCGAGTGAACCTCCAGTTGAGGTGAGCTATTCCTGTTGCTTCACGATATATCACAAACACCTGAGGTGAGATTTATTGCATCCCCGTGGGCCAACACTTTGTCCACTATGCAAGTTACCTCGTTACCGGTTTTGTTCTCTTTTCTCGTTTCGTGTTCCGGCATCCCCGTGATCAAATCACAAAGTGTCTGGCCAGACGATGATGGACACCGTAACACCGAGTGGGCCCGAGTATATCTCTCCATCGTCGGAGGAGCAAATCCCAATCTCGAGCTATCAAGTTACTTAACATACTTTCCCATGAACCCGTAAGCCGCCGTAATAGCCATCCAGTTACGGATGACGTTTAACAAACCCCAAAGTTCATGAAGCAAGCATGAAGAAACTCGATACTCTCATGGTCTAAGGAATTATGCAAACATTAACTATCTCTGTGTTATAAACCATTAACTTGTGACGAATGTATCTCATAGCATAACATCAATTCGGGTCGATTCAACACAAATGTCCTTCCTGACATTGTGCCCTCAAAGTTGCTTGGCATAGACATGCCCATGATTGGGAAAACATAATCATCATGCAACACTTGAGCTAGTCTTAGAGGCACGACTAGGAATACATTTTACCGTTTATTATTCCACACGTGCATATGGGTTCTCCCCAGAGCCTTTATGGATATACGGGCTCGGGAACCACAGCAGTTATAGCATGGAACATAAACATAATTATGAACAGGGAGATAATCAATAACATTTATTATTGCCTCTAGGGCATATCTCCTACAGACTCCCACTTGCACTAGAGACAATAATCTAGCTTATGCTAATGCACTTCACACCTGTGGCACACCGGTGTAAATATGCTTCGCTTGTGGTATAGCCTGATGTCCAACGGATCTGACGACTTCAGTTCCGTGTGTATCTTTGCATGTCCTCGCGTTTTCATGTTTTCACAAAATTCATATTTTGTGTGGACTTGGCTTTGTATGTATGTGAATCACAGGTCGAACCTGGATTCCTCAGACTGAGTTATGGAGCAACTACCTGCAGTAGTGTCCCATTGTCAAAAGCCATCTTGGAACTATACTAAGTTCATGAATGAACTATATGATTCAACATCTTCTTTGTCGCTTCTAAAGCGTCAACATACTTAGCCCTTGTTATAGAATTCGCCACAGTAACTAGTTTGAACAAATTCCAACTAACTGTGCCACCACATTGTGTGTTACACAAAACCCTTAATTTAAATCGAAAATCGCATGGAGAAAAGATGAAGACTGTATCGATGTAACATTTTACAACGAACTCTTCATGATCTCTGCTTGCGAGAAAACCATGTCATCAGTACTTACTCTAGTACTCTGTGACATCTTTCACTGTTGTCCCATGATCAGTAATTTGATCACTTTGGTATCCATACTCGCAACACCTTGGGAGTATCGGACATATCTGGTTGTTTTACATACCATGGAATACATGATTAATCCAAACACAAAAGTGTGTGGAATCTGCATCATGTATTTTACTCATCAGTGTTTTGGGACACCGAGTCTTGCAAAAACTCTTTCCATGTGACTTTGGCAAGAATCACTCCTTGGCGTTTTAAATGCTAAAAGGTTTTAGCATCTTGTCAATATGTATTCATTGCTTAGCCCCATTAGGTAAATCTATCTCCATAGATCATCATGCCTAATATTGAGGCTATTTAGCCTAAGCACTTCATCGAAAAACTATTTTCAAATGAAGTCCTAATTTGTGTCAAGAAATTTATTTCCAATTACCAATGTGCCAAGCACATAAGGTTTTTAGAAATATTATTACGCTCCCACTTACTTTCTTGAATTACAAGCATCTTCGTTACCCATTGATGAAGTCAAAACCCCTTTGACCATTTCATCAAAACACGAAGATTCCAACTCCATTTTGCTCTCTTCTGTCCATTGCTGGAACTCTGAAGTTTGCATACCTACTAGCATCCTCTGGATCGACAAATTACTTTGGACTGTATCATATACAAGTCCTAGCTTTCATTTCCATCAGATGGAAATCCTTTTATCATCCATGTTTCATATCTCATGATTGAAATATGTATTAATTGCTAGTTCAACCCGAACCGACTTTAAGCATCGCTACGATGAAAACAACCTCATCGTAGTCAACTCTTGAACTTGTTATTTCAACAAGTCGAGCTTTATGGATAAAACATTTTATCCGTATCAGTTTTAAGTTCCATAAATATTCGTTAGACTCTAAGTCTTCCGAAAGGTGTATCAAGGTTTTAATCTTGAATCACTTATATGGAAACTAACTCGGGTTGTATTGGCATTTAGCCAATTCCGGAGTCAGGGCCCATCAACGCTTCCTTGTGTATCGTAGGTATAATGTTGTCTAACAACAATATCTCGTTTGCGCACCTGAGAGGTTTGCACGAGCCTTGCCTACGTGGTTCAGCTGCAAGTTCGACCGAAGTTCATACATTTTATTGTAGAGACTTCCGTATCAGTCGCAGTAGGAAACTCTGGAATTACTTCCAAGGTCTCTTTCCTTTGATCTGATGACGTAGATACTGTTTATCTCGTCGAGTTGCACTATTCTCCCACTCACCTTTTGAAAGAACCATTCTCTTTAAAAGCACACCGTTTCGCGGCAAAACTATTTGCCTCGGTATAGTGAGGGAGGAATACCCAACATTTTGGTATAACCTACAAAGTAGCACTTGTCTGATTTGGAATAGGTTTGTAACCTTTTACACAAGCCCCATATTCCAAATGTTAAGAAAAGATATAAGATGGTTGGGCGTACCATACCATGGCTTCATTTCAACAGACCCGATGTAGCTCTTTTCAGTGTAAAAGCCGCAGTCTCTAAAGCATCACTTTAAAAGGGATAATGGCAAATTTATTTATGTCATCTTTGACCTTACCATGTCATAAATGGTTTGATTACATCTCCACGGACTTTCCACTTGCAGTGGTGTTCCGGGAGGTGCAAGTTATGAAACCCCTTTCACAACTCATCAGACATTCGCTAAACATGTAACTCAAATATTCCTTTGTGCAATCAAATTGCAGAAACATAATTTTCTTGTTACAATAACTTCTACTTCATTTTTGAGAACCTTTCGAATGATTTCAAAAGATCCAGACTTACGTCTCATCAAGTAAATATCCATATATCTACTTGAGTCATTTCTGAAGATAAATAAATCCACCACTAACAACACTTATCGGACTACACACATCAAATGTATGATCACTAATAAGTTTGTTGTTCGTTCCTTATGGCCTGTGAACGGTATTTTAGTCACTTCACTTTTCGGAGGAAAGTTGCAAGTGTCAGATGATTCAAAATCAAAAAGACTTCAAAATCCATCATAATGGAATTTTCCATGCGGGTTTCTCCAATGTGACCAAATGTAGTGCCACACTTGTGTGGTATTCTTTTAGTCTTGCGACATTTAGCGTCAGTGTTATGGATGTATCATATTACCCTCAATATTCATAACATACGTCCCATCGATGATGGAAGTATGGCCCTTATGTTATTCATAATACTTAACAACAATTGTTGTTTTTATGAACAACTCTTTTGCAACAAACATTGTGCAATGGGCTAGAGTGTATGAAACTCTAAAATGAATTATGAAAGTAAACCCAGAGGTATTGTATTATTATCAATATTCATAACATACATCTCATTCATAATGAAAGTATGGCCCTTGTGTTATTCATAACATCGAACATAAAAAGTTCTCTTATGAACAACCTTCTTGCAAGATACCTTATGCAATGGGATAGAGTTTGTAAAACTCTAAATGAATTATGAAAATAAATACAGACGGCAATACACCGATGGAAGGTATAGTAACATTTACTATGTTCCCTGTGTATACCTTAACCTCATTTCTAGCTAGTCTTTCAGGCCATAGTAGTTCTTACATCGAGTTGCAACAGAATGCAATCGAGCGGGCATTTTGTGATGAACTCACAATACCCAAGAATTAGTGATTAACATGTTTAACCATAATTCGCAAGAACTATATCTTTGACCAGCCTTCTATACATCAAAAACTTGTATGACATTCATACATGAGCTGGATATTCCAGTCTTCTTTCCTTTTGCCTTTATACTTCTAACAGTTTAACTTTTAGTATTTCTCCTACTCTCAGAAGAAGCACCCAACTTAAGAGTGGCATTAGCCCCGGACTTCCTAGGCGTGTAAGTCATACTAACACCCTTTGGACACTTCCTTTCTCTTTAAGTTGTTGTTTTATTCACCTTTCATTATATGACAGGCGTTCTTCTGGATCCCTTTCCCAACAGTCAAATGCATAGTAAACACTTTTACTAATACTTGCAAACAAACATTGCTTTGTTTGTATCTGAAAATAATTTTCAGTTCCATGAATATCATATAACTATCCCAACTTTCGAAGTTTGGGTTTCATGGAAGCAAACATATTCCACTTGACCGTAACAGAATTCTAGCTTTTGGATCGAAGGACGAGAGTCACATGATCCATAGCATTAGCGGGAGGATACGGAAAGCATGCGATAGGACAAAGTCCTTCTCGGCACTTTTGAGGACAATCCTCATATTACGTTACCAATCGTAAAGTTTTAACCAGATATTTAACAGCTATTCAATTTTAATAGGGAAGGTGGAAATGCGAGCCATTATTCTACAACTATTATGCAAGAAACACTTAGACAATGTTCATAATTAATTGCACTGAGAATTAAACATGTTAATTCAACAGTGCGCTCCCACTCAAATCAATATCTCTCACAATTAATTTTGAGTGATACAAGATCCAGACTTCAATTCATCGCCATAGAATCATCATCTCATAACGGGAATTTTAATCGGTAGGCCAACTTGCCGATCACATCTCTATGTGACTCTTGCTCATCTTTCGATGCGTGTGTTCCGAGCTCAGGACGATCCTGCCATGAACGTCAAGACAACCAAGTGATCTTGCTGCGAGGTCTGACCTCACCCGCCTCACACTTCTCTAATCGTTCGTACCTATGCATCCATGGCGCACCCCTAAAAGATAGGTGCCGTGACGGTGCTACACTTGGGAGAACACTAACTACTTGATATTTTAAGTGAGAGATCACCCTAATAAAAGCGACTACCGCGCAATCAAGAAGGGTGCATCATAAGGGATAAACATCTCAGGCAATTCATAATAGCATGATATGGTATAGCCCTTTCTGACGGAGAAGTATTTCATTTCTTCGTCTTCGGCATTCGCGTCGGTGTTCACCTTCGCGAAGATTGCCACCACCTTGTCGATGCACCAGATAATATTGCTATCTCTATAGCTAACAAAATAATGCATTACAACAAGGTTGACACGCAGGTCATTAAAGTGCAATCATATGGCTCCAGCCATCATGCCGAATCATGACACGCAGGTCATGTTAATCAAATTACATCATATAGTCATCTCATACATAATCGAATTAGTATGAGCACTGCTATACCACATCACATGCACATCCTGCAAAACCAAGTTAGACGCCTCTAATCGGTTTATGCAAAATTTATTTTACGTGGCTTCTAAGGTTTTGACTTAAACCGCAGCTACCAACATTTTATCATCAAGTATGATTATTCAGGTTGCTAGATTAACATCTTGGGGTGTATGAAACACGGGATAATTAAATCCCGAGCCCCATACTAAACTTCGTCATACGCATGACCGTCGTGCAGATCATATCTGCAATGCCCTTTCATCTGCGAATTTCATCTTTCTTTTGACTACGGGAGAACCCAAAGAACTGATAGCACTTCCATGATCAATCAGGATCAGGGATTGCCAGAACTTTGTCAAATTCCACCATGCTGTCTCGAGATTGAGCAAACGCAAATTCTAGGGAAGCAACAACAACGTCGGGTAACAGATTTCATCTGTCACCCGCATAAATAATTTTCAGCAATAGATCTCATCCACTCCAAAATTATATTATGCAATACCCATACATCTCTATGTATTCTAGATCGCAACCTGCATCTACGCATAGCACGGCTCATGATGCCACTGTAGGGTAACGCAGCAGAAAACAAAAAAATTCTGACCTACGCAGCCCAGGACCACTCTGGAGACTGCATACAAGGTTTGATCTTTTTCGCTACCGACTCGTAGCGCAGCGGGAAGTAGAGTCGATGACGATCGGCGGTGCAGATCCCCGCAGCTAGGATTTACAACCTCCCAACCGCGAGGATGTATACCCTCATCTGCTTCTCAGACAGCCCTCCGGAAGGCGGTCGAACAGCCCCCCGGACGGTGTCGCGGACAGCCCTTCGGGATGACCTTCGAAACTCGAACGGTCACTCGGACAGCCCTTCGGGAGGACGTTCGAAACTCAGACGGTCACACGGACAGCCCTTCGGGAGGCACTCACGAACTAAGACCGAAACTACGATCTCTCTACAGAGTTGCACACATACGGTGTCATCTATCCGGCAGGGCTTCGCCATTCAGAACTAGTTCCCACCGGAACCCAGACAGCCTTTCGGCTCTACGAAACTATTTCGCTGGGAGGGAGAGAGAAGCCAGATCATGCATGGCACTTGTATGTGAGAAGGGATGATCCTTTAGGCAGCCCCCTCCACCCCTATTTATAGGCCAAGCCCAAGGGTGGCTTCTCCAAGAAGCCAAGGGGGGAAATACCAAAAAGGCCCTCAAGGTGGCTTCTACAAGAAGCCAAGCAAAAAGCACTTTCACTATTCATGACGACATTTTTCAGCGTCCGTTCGAACTGAAAATATTTATGTGGGCTCAGAACATTTCCGGTACCCACTAAAATAATTTTCAACGCGTTCTGAAACAATTTCGGTTTAGTGATTTTCATCTGCGAAAAGCAAACAAGAATGTGTTTTCACTATTCATGAAGACAATTTTTCGCGTCCACTAAATCCGTAAATATTTCTGTCGGTCTTAGAATAATTCCAGTACCCACTATAATGATTTTGGATTCGTTCTGAAACAATTTCAGATTAGTGAATTTCATCTGCGAAAAACAGCCAAAGCGGTACCGGCAGCTCCGAAACATTTTCGGTTTTTATTTCTGAAAATTCCAAAAAATTTCCAGAATGATTCTGGGACCCTCCAAGAATTATCAGGCATGTGCCGAAACCATTTTGAATTAATGCCATACCCCGAAACAACTTTTTCGGTTTCACTGAAACTCATCCGGTGACCTCTCTCTGCGGTACGATTTCGCTGTCTGAAACTTTTCGGTGTCCGAAACTTTTTCGGTGATTTTCTCTCAGACTCCCTGTCTAGTATTCAGCAGATAGATGACCCTTAAGCGTGTGACCCTATAGGTTCGGTGAATTATAGACATGACCTGGAACCCCTTCCGATCAATGATCAACATCGGAGCCGTGGACACCCATATGGAACCCTATACCCACACGAATGAATATTCGAGTGAACCTCCAGTTCAGGTGAGCTATTCCTGTTGCTTCACGATATATCACAAACACCTGAGGTGAGATTTATTGCATCCCCGTGGGCCAACACTTTGTCCACTATGCAAGTTACCTCGTTACCGGTTTTGTTCTCTTTTCTCGTTTCGTGTTCCGGCATCCCCGTGATCAAATCACAAAGTGTCTGGCCAGATGATGATGGACACCATAACACGGAGTGGGCCCGAGTATATCTCTCCATCGTCAGAGGAGCAAATCCCAATCTCGAGCTATCAAGTTACTTAACATACTTTCCCATGAACCCGTAAGCCGCCGTAATAGCCATCCAGTTACGGATGACGTTTAACAAACCCCAAAGTTCATGAAGCAAGCATGAAGAAACTCGATACTCTCATGGTCTAAGGAATTATGCAAACATTAACTATCTCTGTGTTATAAACCATTAACTTGTGATGATTGTATCTCATAGCATAGCATCAATTCGGGTCGATTCAACACAAATGTCCTTCCTGACATTGTGCCCTCAAAGTTGCTTGGCATAGACATGCCCATGATTGGGAAAACATAATCATCATGCAACACTTGAGCTAGTCTTAGAGACACGACTAGGAATACATTTTACCGTTTATTATTCCACACGTGCATATGGGCTCTCCCCAGAGCCTTTATGGATATACGGGCTCGGGAACCACAGCAGTTATGGCATGGAACATAAACATAATTATGAACAGGGAGATAATCAATAACATTTATTATTGCGTCTAGGGCATATCTCCTACAATTTTAGCCCAAAGCCTCTTAAAGGGCCGGACCTGATCTGGGCCGTAATTTGGCCCAGAACGTGGTAGGCTTTTAACGGGCCGGATCTCATATGGGCCATTATTAGGCCCAGAACGTGGCAGGCCATTAATGGACCAGATCAAATATGGGCCGGCATATGGCCCAAAACATGGAAGCCAGTTAATGGGCCGGATTACTAGGGTCCTCAAAATCTTTTGGGCCTACAGCTGGGCCGGCCCATTAATGTTGGCGAAATCTCGTGGGCCTTTAGCTGGGCCGGCCCATTATGGTCCACAAAAATCTTGTGGGCCTTCACCTGGGCCGGCCCATTATAGCCCGCAAAAATCTTGTGGGCCTTTACCTGGGCCGGCCCATTATGGCCCGCAAAATCTTGTGGGCCTTTAGCTGGGCCGGCCCATTATGGTCCGCAAAATCTTGTGGGCCTTTAGTTGGGCCGGCCCATTTAAACTTTATGGGCCACTTTTGGGCCGGTCCACATTTTAACATATCATAGGCGCATCTCGCCCATTGGATGAGTGACACCTGTGCCAACAAGGAGCTGACACGTGTTTCCTCCAGCCAATGATTATTTTACACATGGAAAATCCCCATTGGTCGGGGCTGTTAACGGGTTATCGGATCCAAAACCGGACCCGATAGCTTAACGGCGTTCCGTTACGGTGGATGCCACATGTCGGTCACCCTTGACGAAAGCACTTCTGTGACGCGCAATTTATCGTGATGGAAGTGGACACTTCCGTGATGATAATTTTGGTAATTTCATGGAACAGTTCTACGACAGCACAGGTATGACTATCTTGATTCTGTCATAAATCTTTCATGGATGTCAATGCATGACAGAAAACGTGACCTACTGTAACAAACACTTATCATCACAGAAGTGTATTTTTTTTGTAGTGCAAGGGGTACAAAGAGGGCCCCTACTTTTGTACACCGACACTTCTAAGATCAGAATGTTGCAATTCCCATATTTGTTTGTGGTACTTATCCTTTATATCATTTGTGGACAAGCACGCAGTCTATCAAATTCTGAATTTATGGATTCTTCAACAAAAGAAGTAAAATTATTTGCAAGGTATTGAAAGTAGTAGTTCTAAATTGTGATCGTATATGTGGTAAGCCTCCTTTTTGGAAATGGCAGCCCTATAATTTTTATATCTATCTGGAAGATGGGGCATCACCATTCAGGTGCTTCCATTGTTCGTGCAGTAAGGAGTGCACACACACACTCCATGCACTAGCCAATAGCTATAGCTAGCCTCGCACAAGTCTGACCATATAAGCCATCAGGCACTCTCATCTTGTGTTGACATTTCTAATGTTCTCGCTTTATATATGTTATGGTCGATCTCTGTTCATTTCCAAATTCACAACTGTACTATTTTTCAATCAGGGATATAGAACAGGCTGGATGCCTCAGACCTAACGGGTCTGATGGCATGTCTCGATAGTATGTATGTCATGTATACCGATATCATATTCCATCAGTCTAATTTGTTTGTTTTTGTTATTTTTAGAAGGCATCAATACAATGTTTGATGTATGTCATGTGTGCTTCACACTTTTTCATCCTTCCCAACAACAATAGCTACACTTCAATCTACAATGTGCGTAGAAGGTGCTGACAGCCTGACTCGAGTTGCCCGTTGTCTATCGTCAGGAGATGGAAAATGAATACCCGGACAATGGACGTGACTCCTGCACTGAACAACCTGAAGAAAAAGTTTAGCTTTATTTTGTTCAAAATGTATCATCCACTTTTATAAAAATGAAGTCGTGCTTTTCAAAATGTGTAAATTCCATGTATGTCTTTGAAATTCCCCGGTCCAGCCGAGGTGTCAACGCCTCCATGTCAGTTGACGATTCGAAGCAGGTCGGTGTGTTGGATGTTCGCTTGAAGAAGAGACGACATGCTGATGCCGACGCAGGTCAAAATTTGTGACGCGGTCGATGCCAGGTTGATGAAGTAACTGCATGGCGATGATAGTGTACCGGCCCTGTGTAATTCGTGGGGTGATGATATTGGTGATGATTTAGCCTTCGTGATGCCAAACTCTTGGTCGCCTCACCAAGGTGATGATCCAATGAGTTTGACCTCGGCTCGATGAAATGATGACCTATCTAGGGCAGGTTGGCAGCCCTGGAGCAATGTTGTCGGGCTAGTTTGACACCAACGCGACGGTGAAGATTACCTCAAAAAGGATTTAAAATTTGTGGGCATGTGGGGATTCAAAAAAGGATTTAAAATTTGTGGGCATGTTGTCGGGCTAGTTTGACACCAAATACTCTAAGAAAGAAATCCCGGAGAAAGGATGTCCAATAGCACGTTCATGCAGAAATATCCGAAAATTGATGCAATCCTCGGACTCGACCCGGAGTTTGAACAGTCTGTTCAAGCTGAAATTTTGAGGGGTGGTCGATATAAAAATTCCATAGCCAATGAATGGTTGGATATTCCAAAGAATGTCCCAGCTGGACGCTGTAGTCTTCGCCCTAAACTCATCTAGATTCCTGTCCAAATTCGACAGTGCTCAGGTATATAAGAGATTCGTCCATTGGAACACAATGAAATTTTACTCGTTTGTTCTAGACTCAGTTTCGCACAATTCCACCAAAGCAATCGTCAAAGCGACACTCGAGGTGGCAGGGACGGCGAACACGAAACCACTGTCCAGAAAAGCTGCACGGTTGCCTCAGAACAATGTTGACGTTGAGCCCTCGAGCTCCATGGATGATTCTCCCATGATAGATCAGAGTTGATGTGAAAGCTTACCATGCCTTAACTCTCGATGGAGGAGGTACGATCCGCTAACTAGAGATTTGGGCACGGAAGTCGCGCAATGAAGATCTAAGTCGTTGAATGATGGTCCCATTGATCCTTCTTTCGATCAAATAGCGTAACTATCAATGAAATAACCAATGTCAGTGTCAAAACCAGTAGACCTCGGGTAGGGGGGGCGAGCTATGAGATATCACTACTAGGGAAAACCTTATATACAGAATCTTAGCAGCAGCGTGGTTTAAAAACAAATGCTACTGCTAATTAGCAGTAGCGAGCTCCTAGAAACCGCTCTACTAACATCCCGGTAGCAGTAGCGCCCTAGGTGAAACAAACGCTACTACTATAATTGCCACAGCGTTTCCTCCAGGCTAGATATAGTAGCAGCATTTTTCTGGACGCGCTACTGCTAAAGTACTCAGTAGCAGCGTTTATCTTCAAAACTCGTTGCTGCTAAGTATCGCCGCATCTAATTAAGTTTAGTCCCATACTGCTAAGTGAACAAGGTGTTTACCACCTTAAATATGTTACTTCTGAAACTATCTCGAGCACTTGGTCTTCATTGAACTATATGTGTAAGATTTGTGGCTGCAATATGAATCTTCACCAGTGCCTATACAGGTACTGTGAGGATTCATGTTGACTATTTAGATTCTACAAAAAAAGATCAATGATGACCAATGTATTTTTTTTGATGTTTTTACATGCTTAGACTTATAGCGTTTTTCCAGGACAAAGCGCTACTGATATTGGGATAAACAAAAGAAATAACTGCTTCCTTTAGCAGTAGCGTTTTTCTCTAAATCACGCCATAGCTAAATTAGCTATGGCGCGTTTCCTTAAGTGCGCTACTGCTAGTTCAACTTAACCACCTGTGTGGGCTCAAAATGTGGCTAAGTCCTCCTCCCCCCCCCCCCGTTCCCCTACTCCTCTGTCGCCGCCGCCCGAGCCCGAGCCTGCCCTCACCGCCGCCGCCCGCCGCCGCTCTCGACCTCACCGCCTCCGCCCTCGACCTCGCCGCCGCCGCCCGAGCCCGCCCTGGACTGCCGCCTCCCGATCCCGAGCCCGCCCTCGCCGCCCTACCTCCGTCGCCGAGCACCTCCCTGCCACCGTCTCTCCCCTCTCTGTAAGCCCCCACCCATCCCCCACCCCGTCTCTCTCTGCTTAGTTAGTAGATGTTTTTAGTAGTAGTAGATGTTAATTTAGGGTTCATAGATAATGATTTTTGGTAGTACTAGATGTTAATTAGGAGTAGTGATGGTACTAGTTAACTAGGGCAGTATGGTTAATAGTAGATGTTTTTTACTATTGTATAATGTAGTTTTTTACTGTTTTTAGTATGTGTTTAAAATAATTAGTAAGTAAATTAATAAACTAGTTGACCTAGTTTAGTTTTAGTTGAACTAGTTTAGTAAGTTAATTAATAAACTAGTTGAACTAGTTGAATTAATAGAACTAATGTATTTTTAGTAAGAAAATTAATATAACTAGTTGAACTACTTTATTTTTAGAAAGAACTAGTTTTTTTCTATTTATAAAGTTTATATTTAGTAAGAACTAGTTGAACATGTCATATTTGTTGTTATTTTTTTAGTTTAAGCAATTATTGGGGATGTATTAGTGATAACTTATAGGGTTTTTGTTTTTGCAGAAATCAAGGAGCCCCTCCATCATCCCCGCCGTCGTCCCCGTCACCGACCCCCTCCGACCTCGAGGTGAGACCAGCCAAATCTCCATGTCAATATGAGTCCTATAAGATATGATGTAGATAAAAACATGTATATCTTGTGTTGCTCAAATAGGATATGTGGTTGCCCAAGTGGCCGGTCATGTTCAGGTTGCACCTCCGAGTGGCCTATGTTTTACCCGAGTATTGATTAATTTCTGTTCCGGCAAATTTCAGGCGCTCGATATGTCCTTTTTTAGCAAAGGTCATGCCGGATTTTTTCGTGAATTCTGGCATGACTTGTGCTAAAATATGTAGGAAATATCGAGTGGCCTGGATTTTCTTGAAAAATAATTAAACAACATTTCGACAGACCGATAGTCAACCCGTGATGAATAATAATGATCTAATTTAGGTTTTTAGTACATATATTTAATTGTACAAGTTTAATCTTTGAATTACGAACGTATGAAATGTCGTACTCGGACGACGAAAGTCTCCCGGGGGAGTGCAGCTGGTGCCACGACGATCGAGGTCTATGCGATAGGCCTCACCTGGACGAAGATCGGCGCTTCAGCATTAAGCTCGAGGAGACCTTCGATGTTGAAATGGTACGCAACAACGACAAGTGTTTTTTTCGTAATTAAGCACGACTTCAACTATTTCAACGTCTAATTTTCATTTTTTACAATTCGACTAGCTTATCCCATGCCATCCAAGACACTATGTCTTGTAGAGGATGGGTTTTGAAGACCGTGAAAATTTTGAAACAAAGAAAATACACCTAAGGACCCATCATGATATGGATTTTGAAGTAAATATGTACAATTCTCAGAGCGTAATCCATTTTGGTTGCCAAAATTGGGAAGCACTTTGCAAAATGTATGGTTTTTATGAGGATATGATTGTCACCATGGATCCTGGTGATCCTGACATCGAGCATGACAATATGGACATTTGGGTCCTTGTTGATACGCTTCCGATCCTACCGCTATGTGAGTTTCTCAAACATAGTTATTAACTAATTTATATTGTTTATTTCAAAATAGTTGACAGCTTATTTCCATTGACAGCTTATTTTCATTCTTCAAAGAATGTGTGGAAGATGGTAGACAAAACCCACTGCACCGATGGCTCCGAATTAACTTATAAGGAGAAAAATCCTTTGATCTCATTTTGTACTGATCTTGAGAATTACAATACCTATTATCGAAATCCTCCAAATTATGGTGAATACGTGCCACTAGTGCACGTGTTGAACCACGGTAACTTCTATGGAGATAACCCCGGTAAGATTTTTTACTAGTACGACATCCGTGCATCTTTTGCATACTTCTAAAACTATTACATCATTGCTAACTATGAAGTTATTACAATGTTTTTCAATAGAAAATCCCGATGGATTGTGTGCCTCATCTGATGTATCAGAATGGTCGCCTTGAGGTTCTGAACATACAACCAGGTCATCCTACAGACCTCACCTATACATATCGGATTTCTAAAACCGGTGAACACATGCTAATCAAAGAATGGAAAAAATGTTTGGACAATCGTAAGGAGGTTCTTGGAAGCAACATTAAGCGAAAGGCAAGAATTGGAGACAGGATAATCTCCATTCTCCATAATGGAGAGTCAGGGGCTATCTTGTTTTCTGCTATTTTACCTTAGAGAATATAGTAGGTCCTAAGAGAATGTAGTAAGTCCTAAGAGAATGTAGTAGGTCCTATGAGGTACAATATGTTTATTATGTGGTACAACGTGTTAGAGTTGATGATGAGGATTAGTTGTGATTATGACTAGTGACCAACTTGCTATGTGATGTCTCATTGATGAAAACGATGATCATGAGGAGGTTCTATATGACCATGATGTATTATGATGATAAGTTGTTAATCATATGATGACGATGATTTTTATTATATTATTGGGTGAAAGAACCGCGGATTAGTTTCAAGTGTATGTCCATCCACTTGAAACTAGTCCACGGTTCACCCTGTGATGTAATAACTCATTATGATGTAAAAAAGATCTCTAAATTGCTGCTGTATGAAAACTTGTATAAAGGTGTATGAATACAACATGAAATAAAAGTGAAATACGGAATAATAGTAGTAGCGCGGGCTGAGAAAAGCGCTACTAGTAATTACCAGTAGCGCTCTTTAGTGAAAGCACGACTACTAAGTCGATATAGCAGTAGCGTGGGTTAACAGACGCTACTGCTAACCTTTAGCTGTAGCACCTTACTAGTAGCGCCCTACCCAGCGCTACTGATAGGCATTATTCCCGCGCTACTGCTAGGGTTTTCCCTAGTACTGTATGATCGATGGGTAAAAAGAGACAAGGTACACGATATTTTTACCCAGGTTCGGACCCTCTTTGAGGAGGTAATACCTAGGTCCTGCTCTTTCTTATATTATGGGTGTATCAAAGTAGAGAGTTGATCCACCTCGAGATCGTAAGTTGTGGTCTACAACCTAGGGGTAATGATTATTTTGATGATGAATGTGAGATGTTGTGTATCGACTACCCTTGCCTCGGCTTATATAATGTACCGGAGGCCTAGGAGAACAAGAGTCCTAGATGGGTACATTGTTGGAGAGGAGTCCTTGTCTTGATCACCAATTCTTGCGGAATCTTCCTCGCATATGTCATGTGCTCCCTGAAGTGGGCCATTAGTGAACCGCCACGGGGGTCCTTGGCCCGACCCACTGGTCGGGAGAAGATGTGGTGAGTACCTCTAGTCTGGGACATCGTCAAGAAGCGCAACAGTTTTGATTCAGAATACAAGATCTCTCTTGCGTCCGTACATCGCCCCTCGTCGCTGGCATGGAAAAGTTGACAAAAAAAGTAACATCAATTGCGCCCGAGCTTCCGTTGGAGAGGTTACAACGTATGCCAAGTGAATCAGTTAAGACGAGGTTTGTTTATGAGTTCATGCGTCTATGTCAGGCACTACTGGAATCAGCGCCTTTACCGAGTGCCTAAAAAACTCGGCAAAGGACTCCCGGCATACCCCCTTCCGGAAAACAGAACTTTTCCGAGAACCATTTGTCAGACTCTCTGCAACAAGTTTGTCGAGTGTCTTCATTGTGCTCGGCAAAGGTTTAAACTTCTTAAAAAATAACTAAAGGAGAACGAAAAAGGAGGAAATCAATCAGTTTGCCAGGTATCAATGTTTTGCCGAGTGTTGCACTCGGTAAAACTTTTTTGTATAACAAAAAGACATTGGCGGCGGCTCTGATGGCTGGAGCTTGTCGCGCTTGCGGTAGGGCGGGCTCAAGACAACGGACGGGTCTACCTATTTTTGTCTAGGTGCTTAGCGCATCAGTACACACGCACATATCAGCCGGTGAGCTTCTAATCCAAAGCATATACGCGCATCATGTCGGCCGAGCCACACACAAACATCAATATACAATAAACTGGCATGCATGCATCAACATGCCAACATAACACACACATGTACAATGCTAGACAACACACATGCATCACGCCGGCAAGCCGCATAACGAGTTGAACCCTTTGGTCTCCGAGATGCCGTAGATGTCCAGGCCACTGCCATGCTCGAGGTTGAACTCAGCCAGCGTCACGAGGAGCTGGCCGAAGAGCACGCTGCACAGGGCGCTGCCTAAGTCGCCGGTCTTCAGCTCTTCTCCGGCGGCCAGTGGTGAACAGTGAGATGTGCTTGGTGTGAGAAGATAGAAAATAAAGAGAGAGGTGGTGTTCGTGGCTGTGATTGAGATGGAGGAGATAAGGAGTGAGAGAGAGACGGGAAGGCGCGGTGAGATAAAGCCAGATGGAAGGCTGCCACGTGATCAATCCATGTGATTTTATGAGATTGGTCGAGAGTGTGCTTTCTCTTTGCCAATCAATAAAAGCATGACTTTTACCGAGTCTAACACTCCGTAAATACCAAAAAATATAAAAATATTGCAAATGAACCAAAAACTTGGGAATAGCCATCAAATATTGTCTACTTTATGTGAAAATTGGAGTGGCGCCATTTTGCATCCATTTTTTGGTACTTGCTTCCCAAAAGATAAACTTTTTTTTACATTTAGAAAATTGTAAATAATTTTGTTGTACAAAACAGGTAGAAAATCTATTTGCAACATTGTTTGTAATGGTAAGATGCACCTATGTGTCAAATGTGTGCACATTACAATAAACTATGCAGTGAATATGGCAATCACCTTGGTCATTTGACATGAAAGTCATGAATGTCCGTACACGATACCCATTTTGTACAGGTTATTTTTTTCAAAATTGTCATATTGAAAGTTCGTCATTTTTCCTCGCAACTAATACACATAAAAGGATTCCATGCGAAGGGATTCCATTTTTTTAACTTGTATTCTTTTATTCAAAATGGGGTCAAAGTGGCCGGCATGGCTATTCATGACAAGGGGTCAAATTTCTGAAAGCTATAAGTGGTTCTTCCACATAATGACTACTTGTGTACCTAAACATGTGTTTTTTTTATTTTTAGGACAGAGCTATCACACAATTAAAGTTCAAATTTGAATTACCTTCAGGAATTCAACATAAAGTCATTGAAATCTGCGGAAGTAACTAGAGATCTAGAAAATTTATAGAAACTTGGGAATTGTCCAGTACATACGGTCTACTTTATGTGAAAATTAGAGTGGTACCAATTTGCATCGTGGTGTTTGTACTTCCTTCACAAAAAATACCCATTTTTGACACATCGAAAATAGAAAATGATTTTATTGTATAAAAAGTTGAAAACTCTATTTGGCAACATTGTTTGCATTGCCAATATGCACCTATATATCCAAGTTCACCACATTATCATAAACTATGCAATGAATATAGCCCTCACCTTAATCATTTGGCTTGAAACTCATATATTTCCATACTTCATAGCCTATTTTGTGAAGGATTTTTTTTTCAAAATTGTCGTATTGTAAGATAGGCACTTTTCTTCACAAAAAGTACACATAAAATGAGTAAATGCGAAAGGATTGCAGTTCATGAACTTTTATTCATTTTCTTTCATTTTTTCAAAGGGGTCAAAATGACCGGCATGACTATTTATAGCAAGGAGTTAAACATTTCCAAACTATAAGTGGTTCTTACATATAATGAATACTTTTGTACGTAAATATGTTGTTTGCTAATTTTTAGGACAGAGCTATCACACAATTGCAGTTCAAATTGAATTACTTTCGGGAAATTGGCATAAAGTCATTTAAATGTGTAAAAGTAACTAGAGACCTAGAAACTCTATAACACTTGGTAGTTGTCCATGAAATATGGCCCACTTCATGTGAAAATTAGGATAGAACCATTTTGCACCCTGGTTTTTGTAATTCCCTCACAAAAAATAGACATATCTGATACTTAGAAATTAGGAAATGATATTTTTTGACAAAAAGCTCAAAACTCTATTTGGCAACATTGTTTGTAATGGAAGGATTCACCTATATGCCCAAGTTCACCACATTATCATAAACTATGGAATGAATATGGTCATTTGAGACAAAAAATTTCTTTGGAAAAAGTGTAAATAATATGGCCTCAAATGTAAAAGTTGTCAACATAAAATTATATGTCTCATCAAAATGAACAACTTTGATTTTTGAAGCATCTTCATCCGAGGTCGTATGCAACTGCTACAGCCTAAACAATGCATTGTAGCTAAGACCCCCTTTTGACGAGTGGGACACTCGACAAAGACCCCCTTTTCCGATTTTAGCACTCGGCAACACCCTGGTTGCCAAGTTTTGTTGTTTTACAGAGCGTTTCATTGACTATACTTGGCTAATTACCTGTTTGCCGAGTTTTAATTTATCCCTAGTACTTCTTTTGTAGGAACCCGACAAAGATACTATTGCCAACTGCGTAACATTTTGCACTCGACAAAGAGCCTAACACTCGGCAAAGACAAAAATTCCAGTAGTGAGGCTTTAAAAGAGCGAGTGCTTGTGTTTAGCCAGTTTCTTGAACCATTGGACTTGATCATGGAACAGCCGAGGAAAGTGTTCAACAGGACTAAACGCAACGAGCTCTTGTATATGAGTGGAAATGACTCCGTTAAAACCCGCAAGGCCTTGATGGTGGACTTCAATAATATGGAGAGCGAGGCCAAGGTGATACTTGCATCGACGAAGGTGTGTGGAGAAGGTATTACCCTCTTTGGAGCATCGCGTGCGGTGCCCCTCGATGTTGTGTGGAACCATTCTGTCCAGAGGCAGGCGACTGGACGTGCACATCGAATTGGTCAGCAAAAGATTGTACATACATACAATCTAATCTAAGAAGGAACACAAGAGAAGGGAAAATATGATATACAAGCTAAGAAGGAGCAAATGTCCAAATTGTTGTTTTCAAGTGAGCCACAGCCTGCGGAGTGCAACCCGTCATCAGAATTTATTTCCATTGACAGGATTTTGGAACAAATGACAGAAGATGAAAATCTGAAAGAGATTTTGGTGAATGTACTCCCATCATAGTGACAATAGAACTTACAGACCTCTGGTAAGTGGAAGCTTCTAAGATCAGAATGTTGCAATTCCCATTTTTTTTGTGGTACTTATCCTTTTATTTCATTTGTGGAGAAGCACGCATTCTATCAAATTCTGAATTTTTGGATTCTTCAACAAAAGAAGTAAAATTATTTGCAAGGTATTGAAAATAGAAATTCTAAATTGTGATCGTATAAGTGGTACGCGTCCTTTGGGTGAAAAATTTGAAAATGGCAGCCCTACAAATTTTGTATCTATCTGGAAGATAGGGCAGCACCATTCAGGGGCTGCCATTGTTCATGCCTTAAGGAGTGCACACACACACTCCATGCACTAGCCCATAGCTATAGCTAGCCTCGCACAAGTCTAACCCTATATGCAATCAGGCGCTCTCATCTTGTGTTGACATTTCTAATGTTCTCGCTTTATATTTGTTATGGTCGATCTCTGTTCATTTTTCAATCGGGGATAGAACAGGCTGGATGCCTCAGACCTAACGGGTCTGCTGGCATGTCTTGATAGTATGTATGTCATGTATACCCATATCATATTCCATCAGTCTATTTTGTTTGTTTTTGTTATTTTTAAAAGGCATGAATACAATGTTTGATGTATGTCATGTGTGCTTCACACTTTTTCATCCTTCCCAACAACAATTGCTACACTTCAATCTACAATGTGCGTAGAAGGTGCTGAGAGCCTGGCTCGAGTTCCCCGTTGTCTATCGTCGGGAGATGGAAAAGGAATACCCAGGCAATGGACCTGGCTCCTGCATGAGAACAACCTGGAAAAAAAATTAGCTTTATTTTGGTCAAAATGTATCATCCACTTTTCTAAAAATGAAGTCGTGCTTTTCAAAATGTGTAAATTCCATGTACTTCTTTGAAATTCTGGCTTTTTGGATGTTGTCTTGAAGAAGAGGCGGCAAGGTCAGCTAACGAGTCAAAGCCGGTCAGCGTGTTGTATGTTGGCTTGAAGAAGAAGCGACACGGTCACCTGACGATTCGAAGCCCCCGGTCCAGCCGAGGTGTCAAAGCCTCCATGTAAGCTGATGATTCGAAGCAGGTCGGCGTGTTGGATGTTGGCTTGAAGAAGAGGCGACATACAGATGCCGACGCATGTCAAAATTTGTGACGCGGTCGATGTCAGGTTGATGAAGTAACTGTGTGGCGATGATAGTGTTCCCACCCCGTGTAATTCGTGGGGCGACGATTGGTGATTATTTAGCCTTCACCATGTCGAACTCTTGGTCGGCTCACCAAGGTGATGATCCAATGGGGTTGACCTCGGTTCGATGAAGCGATGATCTATCTAGCGCAAGTCGGTAGCCCTGGAGGAATGTTGTCGGGCTGGTTTGACACGAACGCGACGGTGAAGATTACCTTGAAAAAGCCTATAAAATTTGTGGCCAAGTGTTTGAGAATAACACAAAATACTCTATGAAAAAAATCCTTCAGAAAGTATGTCCAATATCGCGTTGATGCAGAAATCTCCGAAAATTGGTGCACTCCTCAGACTCGACCCGGAGTTTGAACGGTCGGATCGAGCTGGAATTTTGAGAGTAGGTCGGTATAAAAATTCCGTAGCCAAAGAATGGTTGGATATTCCAAAGCATGTCCCCGCTGGACTCTATACTCCTCGCCCTAAACACATCTAGATTCCGACCAAGATTCGACAACGCTCCAGTATATCGGAGATTACCGGAGATTCGTTCATTGGAACACAATGAAATTTTAGAGGTTTGTTCTAGACTCAGTTCCGCAGCATTCCACCAAAGCAATTGTCAAAGCGACACTCGAGGTGGCAGGGATGACAAACACGAAACCACTGTCCTGAAAAGCTGCACGGTTGCCTAAGAACAATGTTGACATTGAGACCCCGAGCTCCATGGATGATTCTCCCGTGATAGATCCTAGTTGATGTTGATGAAAGCTTATCATGCCTCAACCCTCGATGGAGGAGGTATGATCTGCTAACTAGAGATTTGGGCAACGAAGTCACACCATGAAGATCTAAGTCGTTGACCGATGGTCCCATTGATCCTGCTTTCAGCCACACAGCGGAATTCTCAGTGAAAGCACCAATGTCGGTGTCAAAACCAATAAGCTCGGGTAGGGGGGCGAGCTATGAGATATGATCAATGGGTAAAACCCTACGTCCTGCTCTTGCTTATATTATGGGTGTATCAAAGTAGAGAGTTGATGTACCTCGAGATCATAAGTTGTGGTCTACACCCTAGGGGTAATGATGATGATGAATGTGAGATGTTGTGTATCGACTAGCCTGGTCTCGGCTTATATAATGTACCGGAGGCCTAGGATAAGAAGAGTCCTAGACGGGTACATTGGTTGTTAGGAGTCCTTATCTTGATCACCGAGTCTTGTGGAATCTTCCTCGTATATGTCATGTGCTGCCCGAAGTGGCTCATTAGTGAACCGCCACGGGGGTCCTTGGCCCGACCCACTGGTCGGGAGATGATGTGGTGAGTACCCCTAGTCTAGGATATCTTCAATAAGCGCAACAGTTTCGATTCAGAATACAAGATCTCTCTTGTGTCCGTACATCCGCCCCTCGTCGCCGGCATGCAAAAGATGCCAAAAGAAGTAACATCTACTCTGGACGAGCTTCTGTTCGAGACGTTAAGACTGATGCCACGTGAAGGAGTTAAGACCAGATTCGTTTATGAGGTCGTGCGTCTATGTGAAGCACTACTGGAATCAGCGCCTTTACCGAGTGCCTCAAAAACTCGGCAAAGGTTTTGCCGAGTGTAGTACTCGGCAAAGGACACCCAACATACCCCCTTCCGGCAAACAGAGGTTTGCCGAGAACCATTTGTCGGACACTCGGCAACAAGTTTGTCGAGCGTTTTCATGGTGCTCGGCAAAGGTTTAAACTCCATAAAAAAAGAACTAACGGAGAACAAAAAGGGAGGAAATCAGTCAGTTTGCATGGTGTCAATGTTTTGCCGAGTGTTCCACTCGGTAAAACTTTTTTGCAGAATAAAAAGACACTGGCTGCAGCGCCGATGGCTGGAGCTGGTCGCGCTTGCGGTAGGGCAGGCTCAAGACGATGGACGGGTCTACCTATTGTTGTCTAGGTGCTCATCGCATCAGTACTCTCAGTGTACAAAAGTAGGGGCTCTCCTTTTGACCCCTCTACTTGTGCACGGGCAGTCAGAGCCGCACCTGTGGCCACACTTAGCAGGGCAAAGGGAGGAAGTAGAAGCACAAAAATACCAGAGCGACGTTCCGGCCAAAAGCACGAGACGGGCAAAGCAACGCCAAGATCAGAGACACGAAGAGCAAGAGGGCGAGGTGGCCTCCCCCGGCAAGACTCTTGCCGGGGCATCCTCCGCGGCCTCGGCAAGAGCCTTGCCGGGGCAACTTGCCCAAACACCACCAGACTGCACCACCCTTGAGCCCGAGGGTCCCAATGCCATCAACCACGTTGGAACCAAGGCTCGGGAGGAACCTCCATGGCGGCATCCAGATCTTTGTGAAGACAATAAGCACACAAGATCAGATGTGAACCAGAAGGTGACGACCCTCGGCAAGATCCTGGCCGAGGAAATCCACAAGACCCCCGACAAGATCCTTGCCGGGGACGACCGTGATGCCATGGCAAGACCCTTGCCAAAGACACCCGCAGGGCCACAGCCAGGCCCACGTCTGCCAAGACTCCACCGCCATTCCCATGCAGCTGCCAGCCCAACCAGCTGGGCAGGCACCTGCATGGCAACGTGCGGCCTCCAGGCCATCTCGGCAAGCATCTACGTGGTGGCATACAGATCTTCGTGAAGATCCTACCACCGCACCATCTCAGCAGCCTGCCAGCTTGTGTGGCGTTTGCATGCCTCGTTGGCCTGGGCGCGTGTCAGAGCGAGGCGGAGCGGCGACGGACGGGACGGGCCTCGTCACCGTCCCCAATAAAGCAACGGGACACCTGAGGGGCGGATTTAATGCGTCTTGTCTTGTAATGACAAGCGATAAGCTTGTACACTGTATACCTTTCCACCTCCTGTGTGCCACTGTGGCGACCCCTTTTGACTATCAAAGGAGGCTCGAGGCGTACAAGAGGAGGATTCGGATCTTTTGGACTAAGAACGCACTACAGCTAGTTCGAAAGCTCAAGAACACTCTAATATACACCAAAGCAGGACTAGGGTATTACGCATCCTTGCGGCCCAAACCTGGGTAAACAATATTTGCGCTGGCTACCAGACCCGCTCTTTGCACAACCCCGCACCCGCCGACCGTAGAAGGCATCCCAGGGATTCCATAGGTGTCGTTTCCCCGACATCTTTGGCGCGCCAGGTAGGGGTGCGCAGTTGTGAAAAACCGATCTAGAAGTTGGTTTCGTAGTTCTTCATCGCCATGGCTCCCAAGAAGAAGATGATCACGGCGATCGGTTCATCGGGGGCCGAACGGACCGTACCAATGCGGGTGAGTGGTGAGGCGGTCGCGGGCGGGAGCCAAGGCGCGGCCCGCGAACACCCACATCGCTCTGGCAGTCAAAGCCTGGCGAGCGGCGTCGATCGTGCACGATACGACGGGCCGCGCGCCGCCAAATCCAAAGATGGAGCCCCCCCCCCCCCCCCCGCAGGCGGCGCAGGGCCCTCCAAGGGTGGTGTCGTGCCACCCATCGGTGGCACGGCGACTTCCAAGGCCCCTACGCCGGCGCCCACGACGCGCTCTTCCCAGGTTGTGCGCGGCGAGCAGCATCACCATGCTGGTGACCCGGGCGCCGCCGTGGGAAGAGTCTTGCGCCTCATTTGCGGGACGTAGAAGGCCAGCATGCGCGCCGAGGCGCTTGTCAGATCTCGGGTTCCGGCAAAACCCTTAAGGTTCAAACTCTGGGGTGCGCGCGAAGATCTCTCCCTCACAGATCACGCCCTCACAGACTCCGCGATCTCTAAGCTAGCTCCACGAACTTGCAACACAAGGGACACAAGAATTTTACTGAACCGGGCCACCGTTGTGGTGAAATACCCTACTCCAGTGTGTGATGGTGGATTGCCTCTTGGGCAGAGGATGAACAATACAAGGGGAAGAACAGCCTTTTGAGGTGAGGTGTTCTTGTGCTTGGTCAACTTGTATGGGTGAGGATTGCTCAAGGTGAGATCTATCCGTCCTACTATGGTGGCTAGTCCTATTTATAGAGGCCCCGGTCCTCTTCCCAAATATTGAGCGCGAAGGGATCCCACAACGGCCAATTTGAAAGGGGACAACTAGTACAGCTTATCGTGACAAAAGTAGTCTTTGCCTGCCAAAGGCTCTGGTGGTGACGCTGTCTTGGGCTCCACGGTGACCTCCGTCCTGCCGTCCTGTTGGTCTTGGTCTTGTTGCACCGATATAGAAACCTTTGCCTGTTGCCTCGGAACTCCTCGCCTGCGCTTGCCTCCTTAGCACCAAAGTAGAAACAAGGACACTGAGCGTGCTGGCACCCGCCTGGCGCCCGCCTGGTCTCGATCGTCATGGCTCATGGCATAAGAACCTCGCGAGCTTTCCCTTGCCTTGATCTCTCCGCTCCTCGCGAGCCAGCCTGGTGAGGCCGCTCCCAAGGAGGTCTTGCATTGTCCGCCTCACGAGGCTTGGCCCCTCGCGAGGGTCTTGAGTGCTTGCTGGTGAAGATGGGTCGTATGGGCCCACTCGCAGAGCCACGCCGTGGGCTGCAGGCAGGCAAGTCTGGGGACCCCCATTCACAGAACACCGATAGTAGCCCCGGGCCCAAGGCGCGCTTGGACTTGTCTTCGAGGCGAAGCCAAAGGGCAAGTGCGGAGCGCCGCGGGCCCCCACAACCTACGGCCTTGGTCGACGCGTGGCGGTTGATTGGACGTGGGCGTTTCCGCTTCCCCATGCTGCCTCGGCAACTGCCCGACTTGACAAGTCCCTACGACATGCAAGGAAAAAACATCATTACCTGTGATCATGGGGGGCGCTGGTTGGACTTCTCCTGATATAAATGGGTAGGGTGGCAGAGCACCCGTCGCCCACCTCTTCCCATTCCGCTCGCTTCTTCCCCCTTGCTCCATTGCTAGCAGCGACGCCAATGGCGCCCTCGAAAAGGTTCTCCGCCGAGGAGAAGGGGAAGGCTCCTCGCGAGGGCCCTGGCTCTCGGGCACCCAAGCGTGGACGCGGCCATCCCCGCAAGCACACCGCGACCCCAGCCGTAGGCCCTCGTGGCCGCGGCGGTGCCGCTTCATGTGGTGGGGGTCGCCCCAGTCGCGGCGGCCCTGTCGATGAAGAGAGACGTGCCATGGTCGCGCGGCCTCCCCGGCCACACTTTGACTCGATGGAGGTGCTGACGGAGTTCGTCGTCTGGTCGGCGGACCCAGCCGGCAACTGGCATCAGCTCCCGCGCTTCTTCGTCGACGAGCTGTCGGCCGCGGGTCCAGGCGGGCCCTGGCTGCAGGCGGACGGTTGCTGCAGCAGGGCTTCCTTGGTCACGGTTGAGGTCTCTGTCACGGGCAACATAGCCCTGGCCCGCTGCTGGCAGACGTACGCCTGCGCGCGCGGCCTGGGCAGGCGGCGCACCCTTCATTTCAAGTATGACGGTGATGCGACCCTCTACGTGAGGGTGTTTGGGGAAGATGGTCGCCACGTCGGATGCTGCCCCGAGGTCAACGACGGCGATGAGGTGCTCGGCCTTGGCGATGGTCGTGAGGAGGATGAGGGCGAACTCGCCCTTGGCGTCGATCGCGTCTCGTCCAGCTATGGTGGCTCTTCCCCCGGCGACAGCTCCAGCAGCGGTGGTTACGACCAGCTGCCGCGTTGTCGCGCCCGCTTCCATGGTGGCAGCGGGTCGTCTCGTTGTCGCGCCCCTGTGAAGCGCGAGGAGGGGTCTGGCTAAGCTCGGGTCAGCGACAAGAGCCTGCCTTCGCGGTCCACCACGAGGGCACGCGCCTCTTTTATCTTGTTCTTCCTTTCCTTCCTATGTTAAGAAAGAAACCAGTATGGGGCCCCGGAGGGGCGTGCATCGAACTATGATTTCCTAGTTGTTATGCTATGCTCATCATCCCTGTGTTGTGTTGCAACGCCGTTGTTTTATGTAAGAATAAATTGGCTAGACGTGCTTGGAGTAGTCCCCTCTCCACCCTTGGCATGGTAGGCGTTTATAAACTGCAAAAAACTCGTTAGGAGGCTTAACGTTTTCCCGAGCCTTGGTCGCAGGCGCCGCTGGCCTTGACCCTGTGCTTTGTATCGCGATACCCGTGGGGCACGGATTAGGAGAGGCACGCCAGCGCTTGTGGACTCAAATGAGTGTGCCTCGCGAAAAGCAGAAAAAAAGGGGAAAACACTCACGAGGGCATAAAACGCTCATGAGGGCACCTGTGCAGCCCCCTCGCGAGAAATCCGAGAGAGAGTACAGCAAACAGAAACCAAGGCAGAAGTCGGCGGAACCATTAAGGGGCGAACCAGCAAAGAACTCCAGGAGCAAACTTCGACTAAAGAGGGGCGAGCCAACTATGAAAAGCAAATGAAAAGCTGCGTCTGGCACCTAGTCTAGTCTTCATGTCTTCTCACCAGCGCGGAGCTAAGTGCTACCACTTGGATGTGGGAGGGAGCACCCGAGGCCCGAGGGTGGCACTCCTGAGACTCCGGGGTGTGTATAGCCCCACTCATTATTACGTGAGAGTGTCACGAGCGGAGACCTTCACAGGCACTGGGCCTTCTTCATAGGCGCTAGGCCTTTCTTCATCGGTAGAACTTCCGGAGGTGCTGGATGTTCCAGGCGTTCTGGATGGGTACCCCATCCTGTGTCTCCAGGCGCGCGACGCCAGGCCTGGAGACATGGGCGACCTTGAATGCCCCCCACATAGGTGAGAGCTTGTGCAGCCCTTCCGTGGAGAGGACCCGCCTCAGGACGAGATCACCCACCTCGAGCGTCCTGGGGCGGATGTTGTGACAGTGGTACCGCCGTAGCGCCTGCTGATACCTTGCCGCCCGCAATGCAGCTTCGCGGCGGCATTCCTCCCCCAGCACGAGGTTCATCCCCCGCGTGGCGTCCTACTGCATTTCATCAAACGCCAGGACCCATGCGGAGCGATGCTTGACCTCGTGAGGGAGGACCGCTTCTGCTCTGTAGACGAGGAAGAACGTGGTCTCGCCCGTTGGCTTGGTGGCGGTGGTGCGGATGGACCACAGCACGGACTGGAGCTCGTCGTGCCAGCCCCTGCCGCAGGCCTCGAGCATCTTCTTGAAGGTCCTGGTCTTGAGGCTCCTTAGGGCCACTGCGTTGGCGTGTTCGGCCTGACCATTGCTCCTGGGGTGCGCCACCGAAGCGTAGCAGATCTGCGTTCCAAGGTTAGCGCAATATGTCTTGAAGAGATTACTAGTGAACTGCGAGCCGTTATCAGTGATGATGCGGTTGGGGACCCCGAAACGGCTCACGAGACCCTTGATGAATTTGAACGCGGAGCTAGCTGGGATGGTCCAGACGGCTTCTACCTCAGCCCACTTGGTAAACTTGTCGATGGCGACGTAGAGGTAGCGGTAGCCCCCAGGCGCTCGAGGGAACGGGCCCAAGATATCCAGCCCCCAAACCGCGAACGGCCATGTGAGTGGGATGGTCTGGAGGCCCTGAGCCGGCTGATGAATCTGCTTGGCGTGGAACTGGCAGGCCTTGTCGGTGTCAAAACCGGCGGATCTCGGGTAGGGGGTCCCGAACTGTGCCTCTAAGGCGGATGGTAACAGGAGGCGGGGGACACAATGTTTACCCAGGTTCGAGCCCTCTCGATGGAGGTAATACCCTACTTCCTGCTTGATTGATCTTGATGATATGAGTATTACAAGAGTTGATCTACCACGAGATCGTAGAGGCTAAACCGTAGAAGCTAGCCTATGATTATGATTGTTCTTGTCCTACGGATTAAACCCTCCGGTTTATATAGATCCGAATTGCCAAGCTTGCCTTCCACGCCAAGGAGAGTCCCACCCGGACACGGGACGCAGTCTTCAATCTTGTATCTTCATAGTCCAACAGTCCGGCCAAAGTATATAGTCCGGCTGTCCGAGGACCCCCTAATCCAGGACTCCCTCAGTAGCCCCTGAACCAGGTTTCAATGACGATGAGTCCGGCGCGCAGATTGTCTTCGGCATTGCAAGGCGGGTTCTTCTCCCAATTCTGAGTACCTGTCGAGTAGTGTCCGGCATCCCATGGATGTTGCACTCCTTGGCTTCTATGCCTAATAATGGCTATCCTCCATGTGTTGAGCGAATGCGAGAAGTCGGGGCATTTTTACACTTGCCACCCTAACCATGTAAGTAAATCGTCTATTTAAAGAGATGGGGATCCTCAGATCCAGATCACACCATCCTCCCACAGCGAGTATCCATCAGAGCACGCCCAGAAAAGTCCATTCCATCATGGCCGGCCATTGCAGCTCCTCCTCTCGTTCCCTTGGCCCTAAGCCAAGCAATTGGAAGAAGTGTTCCGTCCCCCACAGCCAATTAGTAGAGTTACAGACCCACGGGTTTCTCCCTCCAGCGTATATGGTCCCCGTTCGAGCCGGACTAGCCACTTACTACGGCGGGGAGCAAGCGGAGAGCCTGCCCAACCCATCCATGGGGGAGCGGGTATGCCTTGTCCCTTACTTACTAAAGGGGCTTGGATTTTCCATCCATCCGTTCCTCCGCAGGCTCCTGGAGTTCTACGGCCTCCAGCTGCATAACTCTACTCCCGCCTCCATATTACACATCGCTGGCTACGTCGCCCTTTGCGAGCTGTTTTTGGGCTGCGAAGCTCATTTCGAGCTATGGAACAGGCTATTGTGCCTCGTACCCCGTACACAGGAGGGGTCAATATATCAAGTGGGCGGAGTCGAGATATGGCACATTGCCGGGACTGGATACCTATCCAGTACTGCGAAGAAGACATCCGAAGACTGGCCTTCGGAGTGGTTTTATATGGAGGACGTCCCCCTTGCGGACCATATTCGGATGGGCCTTCCTGAGTTCGACAACGCCCCTTTGAAGAAACGCCGCAGCTGGCGCCCTCGGAGCCCCCAGGAGGAAGATAACGGAGAAGTCCTTTACCTGATGGGCCGGATAAAAACGTTGGCCAAATCAGGATCGACAATAATCGAGGTTATGTCAATATGTATAATGCGGGGGGTGCAGCCACTTCATTATTGGGGACAACCCATGTGGCACTTCCATGGAGAAGACGATGCCACCGCTGCGGTCGTAAGGGACCAGACTCCGTCGCTACGCTAGCGAAAATACTGTCCGATTTATATAAAGGAGAGGAAGAGGAGTTCATCCGCATTAAGCTACGGGATGGATTCTCCATGTACAACCCCCCAAACTGGGTGAGCTTCTACTTTTTACTCCGAACCTTCCCGCATTCTTCGTCATAAGTATTTACCTTGGTATTTCATAGCAGGAATTGCAAAAAGCTGTGAGGGAGGTCCACAGCCCGCCTCCACAACCAGAGGAGCCTGACCGGGCCCTCGACCCCGGACTCGAAGAAGATCCAGACACATTTCTGGAGCTCATCGACAGGACGTTCTATTAATTAAGCCGCGATGGTGCCTTGGTAGCCATCATAGCCGATTATCCTGGACTACTCCCTGTATTGCATGTAAGTAAAACCGGAGTCCCAACTTCCTAGAAGGATCCCTTTTTTGCACTTCACCTACCGCACACATATGGTGTCTTACAGGGAAGGTCCTCGGGACGCCATGCCGAACCCGCAGTGACTCACCAACAAGGGGCACCGAAACCGGGTAGGCTTAAAAGGAATGCGGTCAGGACTGAGACGCCGTCGCAGAGGTATGAAAAAGAACCCTCCTCCGTGGTTGTCGTATTTTAAAATATAATAACGTCCGTGTTTCCTAGCAGGAAAAGCGCTCGCCGGACCATATCCGGAGAGCCTGTCGGCCACGCCTCCACCAGTCGGGCTCTAGAGCCGGACTTAGAGGCAGACGCTAACGTGGGGCCAACACCGGATGTTCCTCCTACAGAGGATGTGGATAGGCTATCCGCTACGAGTTCCGAAGTGGAGAGTGCCATGAATCACAGGCATCGCCGGACCGTACTCCGTGACGCTAGTTTCTCTCAAGAGGCGTTCGATGCCTTCAACTCAGGAGACGCGTACATCCGAGCTGCTCAAAATGGTCTTGCCAGAGCCACAGACCAGCACGTAAAGGATATACGGGTAAGAAAATCTAATAATTATGTATATCAGTAGCCCCTGAGACTTGAAATAGTTGGCACAACTAATTTAAGGATCGTTGTTTTCGTAGGTTCTTACGGAGAAGAATACCCAGTTGTCTCGAGAGCTGGAGCAGTGCAAAGCCCAGCTACGGGCCGCGGTTGCCGTAATGAAGGAGTCCGAGAAGGCCCCATCTGGTAACACTTGTTTCTACCAAAAAGAATTTCATGTACCAGTTAGTATTTGGCATGCAATCAAACCTAACAATAGATTCTGCAGATGACCCCGGAGTGAATCCGGAGGTCATACGAGGGGATGAGCAACATGCTCAACGACAGCTAAAGGCTGGCAAGCGCATGCTCCCAAAGGTTATGCGGGAGAAAAACTATCTCCAAGATGCCAATACCCGGTTGGGCGTTGAACTAAAAGATGTTCGAACCCAGCTTGCTGACTCCGTAAAGGAGAATAAGAGGCTTCGACGCGGCATTTTTAGTAAGTGCTTGAACGAACTTTTATAGAGTTCGCTGAAGAAACCGGCTAACAGAGTTATATCTGTAGGTATGCTAACGGGTCGTCCCACGGAGGAGATGCCCGGGCCTGCAGGTGATCTTCTACCAGAGCTCTCACAACTGCACGAACAAGTACCGCGGGTGATGCAGGGCATTGCCCAAGCCTTGTGGCCATCCGCCTCCCTGCCAGGAGGCATGGGGGAGCTTGGAGAGATGCAGCAGGGAGCGCGGCGGCGCTTCCGATTATGGAAGATATCAGCCTGCCAACAAGGTGCAAGGGAAGCCTAGGCCATGGTGAAGACGCGATATACCAAGGCTGACCTGAACCACATGGCCGAGGTCTGACCTGTGGGGTCTGATGGGAAAGAGATCCCCGTCAGTTTGGTGTATGACCAGGCGAAATTAGCCGCAAAGTATTCCCAATAGGATTGTAGGCTAGACAGCCTGTTGGATGGTATAGAAGAAGAATTTAGTCAGTCTAAGTGACTGTGTACTTCAAGTGACATATATTGTACCTAGCCGGATTGTAAATCATTTGTCATGGCGGACCTTGTTCGCTTCGACCTCTGGACCCGACAGTCCGGAGTGTATCCAAATACCCGCTCAGTTATGTAAAAACCGGGGTACGTGTGGAAACCAGGCGTAGGGGTCATAAGTGCTTGAACAGACAAGTACCCAACTAGCTATGTTATATTACGTGGATAGTAAGAAACATCTTCGAGGGAGAATAGTTCCATTAAGGATTCCTTTCCATGGGTACGCATGCATTAATGTGCATGTCCGAACTGCGAAAAGAGACGCAGGATATAAACATCTCGGGGCATGTATTACAATAAACAAAAGTCATCTTTTGTTCACCGACCAAATATTCCCTTAAGAATGCTAGCTTTCGGCTTCACCCAGTCTGAGGTACACATCCGGCTGACCTGGCAGTAACAATCGCAGAGGTGCTCCCCTTATGCCCTAGCCGAATTAACGTGAATGTAGGGCATAAACACAAGAGCCAAGCAACCCAGCTTGGCCAAAACTTAAGTCATATCGATGCATATAATGGCGAAGAAAAGGTACATGTGGAAAAGTAACACATGTGCGGGGGGCATAAAGCCCGGAACATAATTATATTAAACTTCTGTATAAGAAGCCCCCAGGTATAATGAGCACGCCTAGCGCGTCAAGATTGTGTAGTCAAGAAACATTTTAACCTTTTAAGGCTGTGAAGAAAAAGGGAAGAAAGAAAGAAAGAAAAGATAGATAACGGATATATAAAAAATTGACGGAGGTAAGGAGACGAACACATAGTCCGGCACTAGGCGTAGAACCTTCGGAGTCTGGCTGCATTCCATGGGTTTGGCTTGAGTTGATTGTCCGATGCATCCCGCAGACGGTACGCTCCACCAGTCAGAACTTGGTCAATAACGAAGGGACCTTCCCATTTGGGCTTGAGCTTGTTCTTTTTCTTCTCCAGTAGGCGTAGAACGAGTTCGCCAACGTTATAAGTTTTGGCCCGTACTTCTCTGCTTTGATACCGTCGAGCCTGTTGCTGATAGAATGCGGAGCGGGCTTTTGCCACGTCACGCTCCTCCTCCAGGGCGTCCAAACTGTCCTGCCAATCAAGCTCGGCTTCTTTCTCTTCGTACATGTGCACTCGAGGTGAGGCATGAATTATGTCGCAGGGCAGTACCGCCTCTGCGCCGTACACCATAAAGAATAGTGTGTATCCGGTAGTGCGATTCGGCGTGGTTCGCAGCCCCCATAGTACGGAGTCGAGCACCTCGACCCAGTGCGTATTTGATACCTGCAAGGATCGCACTAATCTGGGTTTAATGCCGCTCATGATAAGACCATTTGCTCGCTCGACTTGACCGTTAGTTTGTGGGTGATAGACAGAGGCATAATCGAGCTTAATGCCCATGTTGCTGCACCAAGTTTTTACCTTGTCGGCTGTAAAGTTCGAGCCGTTATCGGTGATGATGATGTGGGGGATGCCGTAACGGTGTACAACCCCGGATATGAAGTCTATCACTGGTCCAGACTCGGCCGTTTTAACTGGTTTCGCTTCTATCCATTTGGTGAATTTGTCCACCATGACCAATAGGTATTTTTTCTTGTGGCTTCCCCCTTTAAGGGGCCCGACCATATCAAGCCCCCAGACCGCAAAGGGCCAAGTAATGGGGATTGTTTGGAGAGCGGTAGGTAGCATATGGCTTTGGTTTGCAAAAAGCTGGCAACCGACGCAACGTTGAACGAGGTCCTGGAGTTCAAGCATCAAACTTCTCATAGTATTCAACACACTCATAAGAAAAAAAATACCAATCTTGGATTCTTATCATATTAGGACCAATTTTTATGGTTAAAGCAAATTACCATGCTGTTTTGCAGGACTCTGAAAATAATATAAGTGAAGTATGAGAGAACAAAAGTTTCTATAAAACAAATCCACCACCGTGCTATTATTATGGCAAAAACCTAAAATAAAATTGGGTTGCCTCCCAACAAGCGCTATCATTTAACGCCCTTAGCTAGGCATAAAAGTAAGGATAGATCTAGGTATTGCCATAATAATAGGATAGATCACGAAAACTCATTTCATATTCTCTATGTTCAGCAGCAAGTTTTCTTTGAGGGAAGCAAAAGTAATCAAAAAGGCTAAACTTAGTGGGACAGAAGTCCCCAAGATCAATTTTGGGAGGTATAGGTTCCTCCTTCGGCCCTTCGTATTGCACAACCAATTCATCATTATAAGCATTCTTTTGACAGAACTTCGTGAGCCTATACTCGAGAGAATATCTTAGCTCATTATTTCGAGTAGCAAAATCATTATTAAGTTCGGAAATTCTATTAACTAGAACATTGGTAGGAACCTTTTTTTCTAAGGTTTTCATTAAAAGCAACATAATCTAGAGATTGAAAACGCATTATTTCCTCTTGATCAAAGAGGATTGCCTCTATGGGAGGACGGCCAGCGTCCACCCTATAGTGCGCAAAGATTTCTTTGGCCTCATTTATTATAAATCTGAACTCATGAGCCAAAAAGATAGTAGCGGCACGTTTAACAGAAGAATGCTCAATATTATAAAATTCTAGGAAAATCCTTTGTACGCAAGGATGCATGTGCATAAATTGCCGTTCAAGTTCAACTACAAGCATGGCAATAGCTTCCACAATACTGCTAGTTCTATGAAGAATAGAACTACCCATAGAAGGCAAAGCACCGACACATGTAAAGAAATCTTGGATAACTCGTTTTCCAATAATATTACCACTACCGACTCGGAATTTTTTTGTATGTAAGATAGGGGTTCGTCAGCAGGAGCATCAGAATTTTCCATGTTATTATTATTGTCCATATCGACAATAATTTCCCCAATTTCAGACATAACGGCAGAAAGTGCGAGGAGCAAAAGAAAGAGGGAGGCGAATGGAAAAAGAGAGGGCGAATAAAACGGCAAGGGTGAAGTGGAGGAGAGGAAAACGAGAGGCAGATGGCAAATAATGTAGTGCGAGGGATAAGAGTTTGCGATGGGTACTTGGTATGTCTTGACTTGTGCGTAGACTCCCCGGCAACGGCGCCAGAAATGGCTCGTTGTCGGGAGTTCAAATCTTGACTTGACTTTGTGTAAGCCTCCCCGGCAACGGCGCCAGAAATCCTTCTTGCTACCTCTTGAGCACTGCGTTGGTTTTCCCTTGAAGAGGATGAAGGAAATATGCCCTAGAGGCAATAATAAAGTTATTATTTATTTCCTTATATCATGATAAATGTTTATTATTCATGCTAGAATTGTATTAACCGGAAACATGATACATGTGTGAATACATAGACAAACAAAGTGTCACTAGTATGCCTCTACTTGACTAGCTCGTTGATCAAAGATGGTTATGTTTCCTAGCCATAGACATGAGTTGTCATTTGATTAACCGGATCACATCATTAGGAGAATGATGTGATTGACTTGACCCATTCCGTTAGCTTAGCACTCGATCGTTTAGTATGTTGCTATTGCTTTCTTCATGACTTGTACATGTTCCTATGACTATGAGATTATGCAACTCCCGTTTACCGGAGGAACACTTTGTGTGCTACCAAACGTCACAACGTAACTGGGTGATTATAAAGGTGCTCTACAGGTGTCTCCGAAGGTACTTGTTGGGTTGGCGTATTTCGAGATTAGGATTTGTCACTCCGATTGTCGGAGAGGTATCTCTGGGCCCACTCGGTAATGCACATCACTATAAGCCTTGCAAGCATTGCAACTAATGAGCTAGTTGCAGGATGATGTATTACGGAACGAGTAAAGAGACTTGCCGATAACGAGATTGAACTAGGTATTGAGATACCGACGATCGAATCTCGGGCAAGTAACATACCGATGACAAAGGGAACAACGTATGTTGTTATGCGGTTTGACCGATAAAGATCTTCGTAGAATATGTGGGAGCCAATATGAGCATCTAGGTTCCGCTATTGGTTATTGACCGGAGATGTGTCTCGGTCATGTCTACATTGTTCTCGAACCCGTAGGGTCCGCACGCTTAAAGTTCGATGACGGTTATATTATGAGTTTTTGTGTTTTGATGTACCGAAGGTAGTTCGGCGTCCCGGATGAGATCAGGGACATGACGAGGAGTCTCGAAATGGCCGAGACGTAAAGATCGATATGTTGCACGACTATATTCGGACTTCGGAAAGGATCCGAGTGAATCGGGTATTTATCGGAGTACCGGAGAGTTACGGGAATTCGCTGGGGAGAAGTATTGGGCCTTATTGGGTCATACGGGAATAGAGGAGAGAGGCCAAAAGGAAGGAGGCGCGCACCCCCCTCAGGTCCGAATTGGACAAGGGGTCTAGCCCCCTTTTCCTTCTCCCACTCCCCCTCTTTCCTTCTCTCCTACTCCAACAAGGAAAGGAGGAGTCCTACTCCCGGTGGGAGTAGGACTCCCCCCTTGGCGCGCCCTCCTCCTTGGCCGGCCGCCTCCCCCTTGCTCCTTTATATACGGGGGCAAGGGGCACCCCATAGACACAACAATTGATCGTTTGATCTTTTAGCCGTGTGCGGTGCCCCCCTCCACCATAGTCCACCTCGATAATATCGTAGCGGTGCTTAGGCGAAGCCATGCGTCGGTAGAACATCATCATCGTCACCACGCCGTCGTGCTGATGAAACTCTCCCTTAAAGCTCGGCTGGATCGGAGTTCGAGGGACGTCATCGAGCTGAACGTGTGCTGAACTCGGAGGTGCCGTGTGTTTGCTACTTGATCGGTCGGATCGTGAAGACGTACGACTACATCAACCGCGTTGTGTTAACGCTTCCGCTATCGGTCTACGAGGGTACGTGGAAAACACTCTCCCCTCTCGTTGCTATGCATCACCATGATCTTGCGTGTGCGTAGAATTTTTGTTGAAATTACTATGTTCCCCAACAGTGGTATCAGATCCTGGTTTTATGTGTTGATGTTATGCCCAAGTAGAACACAAGTGAGTTGTGGGCGATATAAGTCATACTGCTTACCAGCATGTCATACTTTGGTTCGGCGGCATTGTGAGATGAAGCGGCCCGGACCGACATTACGCGTACGCTTACGCGAGACTGGTTTCACCGATGCGAGCACTCGCTGCTTAAAGGTGACCGGCGGGTGTCTGTCTCTCTCACTTTAGTTGAACCGAGTGTGGCTACGCCCGGTCCTTGCGAAGGTTAAAACAGCACCAACTTGACAAACTATCGTTGTGCTTTTGATGCGTAGGTGAGAACGGTTCTTGCTAAGCCCATAGCAGCCACGTAAAACTTGCAACAACAAAGTAGAGGACGTCTAACTTGTTTTTGTAGGGCATGTTGTGATGTGATATGGTCAAGACATGATGCTAAATTTTATTGTATGAGATGAACATGTTTTGTAACCGAGTTATCGGCAACTGGCAGGAGCCCTATGGTTGTCGCTTTATTGTATGCAATGCAATCGCCATGTAATTGTTTTACTTTATCACTAAGCGGTAGCGATAGTCGTAAAAGCAATAGTTGGCGAGACGACAACGATGCTACGATGGAGATCAAGGTGTCGCGCCGGTGACGATGGTGATCATGACGGTGCTTCGGAAATGGAGATCACAAGCACAAGATGATGATGGCCATATCATATCACTTATATTGATTGCATGTGATGTTTATCTTTTATGCATCTTATCTTTCTTTGATTGACGGTAGCATTATAAGATGATCCCTCACTAAATTGTCAAACTATAAGTGTTCTCCCTGAGTATGCACCGTTGCGAAAGTTCTTCGTGCTGAGACGCCACGTGATGATCGGGTGTGATAGGCTCTACGTTCAAATACAATGGGTGCAAAACAGTTGCACACGCGGAATACTCAGGTTAAACGTGACGAGCCTAGCATATGCAGATATGGCCTCGGAACACTGAGACCGAAAGGTCGAGCGTGAATCTTATAGTAGATATGATCAACATAGTAATGTTCACCATTGAAAACTACTCCATTTCACGTGATGATCGGTTATGGTTTAGTTGATTTGGATCACGTAATCACTTAGATGATTAGAGGGATGTCTATCTAAGTGGGAGTTCTTAAGTAATATGATTAATTGAACTTAAATTTATCATGAACTTAGTCCTGATAGTATTTTTTGCAAATTATGTTGTAGATCAATAGCTCGCGTTGTTGCTTGCCTGTGTTTATTTTTGATATGTTCCTAGAGAAAATTATGTTGAAAGATGTTAGTAGCAAAGATGCGGATTGGATCCGTGATCTGAGGATTATCCTCATTGCTGCACAGAAGAATTATGTCCTTGATGCACCGCTAGGTGACAGACCTATTGCAGGAGCAGATGCGGACGTTATGAACGTTTGGCTAGCTCAATATGATGACTACTTGATAGTTTAGTGCACCATGCTTAACGGCTTAGAATCGGGACTTCAAAGACGTTTTGAATGTCATGGACCATATGAGATGTTCCAGGAGTTGAAGTCAATATTTCAAGCAAATACCCGAGTTGAGAGATATGAAGTCTCCAACAAGTTCTATAGCTAAAAGATGGAGGAGAATAGCTCAAGCAGTGAGCATGTGCTCAGATTGTCTGGGTACTACAATCGCTTGAATCAAGTGGGAGTTAATCTTCCAGATAAAATAGTGATTGACATAATTCTCTAGTCACCATCACCAAGTTAGTAGAACTTCGTGATGAACTATAGTATGCAAGGGATGACAAAAGTAATTCCCGAGCTCTTCGTGATGCTGAAATTGACGAAGGTAGAAATCAAGAAAAACATCAAGTGTTGATGGTTGACGAGACCACTAGTTTCAAGAAAAGGGCAAAGGGAAGAAGAGGAACTTCAATAAGAACGACAAGCAAGTTGCTGCTCAAGTGAAGAAGCCTAAGTCTGGTCCTAAGCCTGAGACTAAGTGCTTCTGCTGCAATGGGACTGGTCACTGGAAGCGGAACTAACCCAACTATTTGGTGGATAAGAAGGATGGCAAAGTGAACAAAGGTATATTGGATATACATGTTATTGATGTGTACTTTACTAGTGTTTATAGAAACCCCTCGGTATTTGATACTGGTTCAGTTGCTAAGAGTAGTAACTCGAAACGGGAGTTGCAGAATAAACAGAGACTAGTAAAAGGCGAGGTGACGATGTGTGTTGGAAGTAGTTCCAAGATTGATATGATCATCATCGCACACTCCCTATACTTTCGGGATTAGTGTTGAACCTAAATAAGTGTTATTTGGTGTTTGCGTTGAGCATGAATATGATTTGATCATGTTTGTTGCAATACGGTTATTCATTTAAATTAGAGAATAATTGTTGTTCTGTTTACATGAATAAAACCTTCTATGGTCATACACCCAATAAAATGGTTTGTTGGATCTCGATCATAGTGATACACATATTCATAATAATGAAGCCAAAAATGCAAAGTTAATAATGATAGTGCAACTTATTTGTGGCACTGCGGTTTAGGTCATATTGGTGTAAAGTGCATGAAGAAATTCCATACTGATGGGATTTTGGAATCACTTGATTATGTGATGCTTGCGAACCGTGCCTCATGGGCAAGATGACTAATACGCCGTTCTCCGGAACTATGGAGAGAGCAACAGATTTGTTGGAAATCATACATACAGATGTATGTGGTCCGATGAATATTGAGGCTCGTAGCAGGTATCATTAATTTCTGACCTTCACAGATGATTTGAGCAGATATGGGTATATCTACTTAATGAAACAGAAGTCTGAAACATTTGAAAAGTTTATATAATTTCAGAGTGAAGTGGAAAATCATCGTAACAAGAAAATAAAGTTTCTACGATCTGATCGTGGAGAAGAATATTTGAGTTACGAGTTTGGCCTTCAGTAAAAACAATGTGAAATAGTTTCACTACTCACGCCACCTGGAACACCACAGTGTAATGGTGTGTCCGAACATCGTAACCGTACTTTATTAGATATGGTGCAATATATGATGTCTCTTACCGATCTACCACTATCGTTTTGGGGTTATGCATTAGAGACAGCTACATTCACGTTAAATAGGGTAGCATCTAAATCCATTGAGACGACATCTTATGAACTGTGGTTTGGCAAGAAACCAAAGTTGTCGTTTCTTAAAGTTTGGGGTTGCGATGCTTATGTGAAAAAGTTTCATCCTGATAAGCTCAAACCCAAATCGGAGAAATGTGTCTTCATAGGATACCCAAAGGAGACAGTTGGGTACACCTTCTATCACAGATCCGAAGGAAAAACTTTTGTTGCTAAATTCGGAATTTTTCTGGAGAAGGAGTTTCTCTCGAAAGAAGTGAGTGGAAGGAAAGTAGAACTTGATGAGGTAACTGTACCTGCTCCCTTATTGGAAAGTAGTTCATCACAGAAACCGGTTTCTGCGACGCCTAAACCAATTAGTGAGGAAGTTAATGATGATGATCATGAAACTTCAGATCAAGTTATTACTGAACCTCGTAGGTCAACCAGAGTAAGATCCGCACCAGAGTGGTACGGTAATCCTGTTCTGGAGGTTATGTTACTAGACCATGACGAACCTACGAACTATGAAGAAGCAATGGTGATCCCAGATTCCGCAAAATGGCTTGAGGCCATGAAATCCGAGATGGGATCCATGTATGAGAACAAAGTATGGACTTTGGTTGACTTGCCCGATGATCAGCAAGCCATTGAAAATAAATGGATCTTCAAGAAGAAGACTGACACTGACGGTAATGTTACTGTCTATAAAGCTCGACTTGTTGCGAAACGTTTTCGACAAGTTCAAGGGATTGACTACGATGAGACCTTCTCACCCGTAGCGATGCTTAAGTCTGTCCGAATCATGTTAGCAATTGCCGCATTTTATGATTATGAAATTTGGCAAATGGATGTAAAAACTGCATTCCTGAATGGATTTCTGGAAGAAGAGTTGTATATGATGCAACCGGAAGGTTTTGTCGATCCAAAGGGAGCTAACAAAGTGTGCAAGCTCCAGCAATCCTTTTCTGGACTGGTGCAAGCCTCTCGGAGTTGGAATAAACGCTTTGATAGTGTGATCAAAGCATTTGGTTTTATACAGACTTTTGGAGAAGCCTGTATTTACAAGAAAGTGAGTGGGAGCACTACAACATTTCTGATAAGTATATGTGAATGACATATTGTTGATCGGAAATAATGTAGAATTATTCTGCAAAGCATAAAGGAGTGTTTGAAAGGAGTTTTTCAAAGAAAGACCTCGGTGAAGCTGCTTACATATTGAGCATCAAGATCTATAGAGATAGATCAAGATGCTTGATAAGTTTTTTCAATAAGTACATACCTTAACAAGATTTTGAAGTGGTTCAAAATGGAACAGTCAAAGAAAGAGTTTCTTGCCTGTGTTACAAGGTGTGAAATTGAGTAAGACTCAAAGCCCGACCACGGCAGAAGATAGAAAAAGAATGAAAGTCATTCCCTATGCCTCGGCCATAAGTTCTATAAAGTATGCCATGTTGTGTACTAGATCTATTGTATACCCTACACTGATTTTGGCAAGGGAGTACAATAGTGATCTAGGGGTAGATCACTGGACAGCGCTCAAAATTATCCTTACTGGAATAAGGATATGTTTCTCGATTATGGAAGTGACAAAAGGTTCGTCGTAAAGGGTTACGTCGATGCAAGTTTTGACACTAATCTAGATGACTATAAGTCTTGGTATAGATACATATTGAAAGAGGGGGCAATTAACTAGAGTAGCTCCGGGCAGAGCATTGTAGACATAGAAATTTACAAAATACTTACGGATCTGAATGTGACAGACCCGTTGACTAAAATTATCTCACAAGCAAAACATGATCACACCTTAGTACTCTTTGGGTGTTAATCACATAAGCGATGTGAACTAGATTACTGACTCTAGTAAACCCTTTGGGTGTTGGTCACATGACGATGTGAACTATGGGTGTTAATCACATGGTGATGTGAACTATTGATGTTAAATCACATGGCGATGTGAACTAGATTATTGACTCTAGTGCAAGTGGGAGACTAAAGGAAATATGCCCTGGAGGCAATAATAAAGTTATTATTTATTTCCTTATATCATGATAAATGTTTATTATTCATGCTAGAATTGTATTAACTGGAAACATGATACGTGTGTGAATACATAGACAAACAGAGTGTCACTAGTATGCCTCTACTTGACTAGCTCGTTGATCAAAGATGGTTATGTTTCCTAGCCATAGACATGAGTTGTCATTTGATTAACCGGATCACATCATTAGGAGAATGATGTGATTGACTTGACCCATTCCGTTAGCTTAGCACTCGATCGTTTAGTATGTTGCTATTGCTTTCTTCATGACTTGTACATGTTCCTATGACTATGAGATTATGCAACTCCCGTTTACCGGAGGAACACTTTGTGTGCTACCAAACGTCACAACGTAACTGGGTGATTATAAAGGTGCTCTACAGGTGTCTCCGAAGGTACTTGTTGGGTTGGCGTATTTCGAGATTAGGATTTGTCACTCCGATTGTCGGAGAGGTATCTCTGGGCCCACTCGGTAATGCACATCACTATAAGCCTTGCAAGCATTGCAACTAATGAGCTAGTTGCAGGAGTCCGCACGCTTAAAGTTCGATGACGGTTATATTATGGGTTTTTGTGTTTTGATGTACCGAAGGTAGTTCGGAGTCCCGGATGAGATCGGGGACATGACGAGGAGTCTCGAAATGGCCGAGACGTAAAGATCGATATATTGGACGACTATATTCGGACTTCGGAAAGGTTCCGAGTGATTCGGGTATTTATCGGAGTACCGGAGAGTTACGGGAATTCGCCAGGGAGAAGTATTGGGCCTTATTGGGCCATACGGGAATAGAGGAGAGAGGCCAAAAGGAAGGAGGCGCGCACCCCCCCCCCTCTGGTCCGAATTGGACAAGGGGTGCAGCCCCCTTTTCCTTCTCCCACTCCCCCTCTTTCCTTCTCTCCTACTCCAACAAGGAAAGGAGGAGTCCTACTCCCGATGGGAGTAGGACTCCCCCCTTGGCGCGCCCTCCTCCTTGGCCGGCCGCCTCCCCCTCGCTCCTTTATATACGGAGGCAGGGGGCACCCCATAGACACAACAATTGATCGTTTGATCTTTTAGCCGTGTGCGGTGCCCCCCTCCACCATAGTCCACCTCGATAATATCGTAGCGGTGCTTAGGCGAAGCCATGCTTCGGTAGAACATCATTATCTTCACCACGCCGTCGTGCTGACGGAACTCTCCCTTAAAGCTCGGCTGGATCGGAGTTCGAGGGACGTCATCGAGCTGAACGTGTGCTGAACTCGGAGGTGCCGTGCGTTCGGTACTTGATCGGTCGGATCGTGAAGACGTACGACTACATCAACCGCGTTGTGTTAACGCTTCCGCTTTCGGTCTACGAGGGTACGTGGACAACACTCTCCCCTCTCATTGCTATGCATGACCGTGCTCTTGCATGTGCGTAGAATTTTTTTTGAAATTACTACGTTCCCCAACAGAGGAAAGGGTGATGCAGTAAAGTAGCGTATGTATTTCCCGCAGTTTTCGAGAACCAAGGTATCAATCCAGTAGGAGACCACGCGCGAGTCCCACGCACCTACACAAACAAATAAGAACCTCGCAACCAACGCGATAAAGGGGTTGTCAATCCCTTCACGGTCACTTACGAGAGTGAGATCTGGTAGATATGATAAGATAATATTTTTGGTATTTTTATGATAAAGACTAAAAGTAAAGAAAGCAAAATAAATGGCGCAAGAAATAGCTTGTTGACAGGAGATTAATATGATGGAAAATAGACCTGAGGGCCATAGATTTCACTAGTGCCTTCTCTCAAGATAGCATAAGTATTACGGTGGGTAAACGAATTACTGTCGAGCAATTGATAGAATTGGGCATAGTTATGAGAATATCTAGGTATGATTATGTATATAGGCATCACGTCCGTGACAAGTAGACCGAAACGATTCTGCATCTACTACTATTACTCCACACATCGACTGCTATCTTGCATGCATCTAGAGTATTAAGTTCATAAGAACAGAGTAATGCTTTAAGTAAGATGACATGATGTAGAGGGATAAACTCATGCAATATGATATAAACCCCATCTTTTTATCCTCGATGGCAACAATACAATACGTGGCGTTTCCCTTTCTGTCACTGGGATCGAGCACTGCAAGATTGAACCCAAAGCTAAGCACTTCTCCCATTGCAAGAAAGATCAATCTGGTAGGCCAAACCAAACTGATAATTCGAAGAGACTTGCAAAGATAACCAATCATACAGTAAAGAATTCAGAGAAGATTCAAATATTGTTCATAGATAATCTTGATCATAAACCCACAATTCATTGGATCTCGACAAACACACCGCAAAAGAAGATTACATCGAATAGATCTCCAAGAAGATCGAGGAGAACTTTGTATTGAGATCCAAAGAGAGAGAAGAAGCCATCTAGCTAATAACTATGGACCCGAAGGTCTGAGGTAAACTACTCGCACATCATCGGAGAGGCTACGGTGTTGATGTAGAAGCCCTCCGTGATCAATGCCCCCTCCGGCGGAGCGCCAGAAAAAGCCCCAAGATGGGATCTCGCGGGTACAGAAGGTTGCGGCGGTGGAAATAGGGTTTTGGCTCCGTATCTGATGTTTCCAGGGTATATGGGTATATATAGGAGGAAGGAAGTACGTCGGTGGAGCAACGAGGGGCCCACGAGGGTGGAGGGCGCGCCTGGGGGAGGTGGGCGCGCCCCCCTGCCTCGTGCCTTCCTCGTTGATTGCTTTACGTTGACTCGAAGTCCTCTGGATCACGTTTGTTCCGAAAATCACGTTCCCGAAGGTTTCATTCCATTCGGACTCCGTTTGACATTCTTTTCCTTCGAAACACTGAAATAGGCAAAAAACAGCAATTTGGGCTGGGCCTCCGGTTAATAGGTTAGTCCCAAAAATAATATAAAATTGTATAATAAAGGCCATTAAACATCCAAAACAGAATATAATATAGCATGGAACAATAAAAAATTATAGATACGTTGGAGACGTATCATGGTCCAGCACGCCTATCATTTTTTATACCGAGGACCACCCTGATCGCACGAATGCGGTGGGGTCTTTGCCGTTGTTGGTTTCACCGACGATACACAACCTCAAGGTGACGAAGATGCTAGTTGACAGCGGGGCCAGTCTGAACTTGATCTCGCCCGTTGTGATCAAAAGGCTGAAGATTCCTGATGGAGACCTCAAAGAGACGGGCACGTTTCAAGGGGTCAACCCGGGAAGGAGTCAGCCGAAGGGTAAGGTCAGGCTGCCCGTGACGTTTGAGGCTAGTTGAACTACAGGACAGAGAGGATTGTTTTCGATGTAGCTAAGATCCCCTTGCCATACAACGGGATCCTCGGCCGCTCGGCACTAGCCAAGTTCATGGCGGCGTCACATTACGCCTACAACACGTTGAAGATGCCTGGGCCGATGACCATCATCACTGTCCCCTCCGAGAAGAAGGATGCGCTGATCTGCGCTGACCAACTCTACCGGGAGGCAGTTGCAGCGACTGTCGCCAAGGCACTTGCTCCTGCAGTCAAAGCCCCGGGAGGGAAGAAGATCGGCAAGACCTCTCGCACCCAATCCGGCAAGCGCACCTCTTCGGAGTGTTGTGCTCCCGTCGAGGACGTGCCAGAGAGCTCCACCAGCAAGAGCAAGAAATCCAGTCATGCACCGCCAGAGACCAAGAAGGTGCCCGTCAAGGAGGATGGCACCGGAGGGGCTTTCACCATAAGCTCCACCCTCGACATCAAATAGGAAAGCGCGCTCGTCACTTTCCTACGGGTGAATGTCGATGTGTTTGCATGGCAAGCATCCGACATCCCCGGCGTTCCCAGGGAGGTGATTGAGCACCATCTAGTTGTTTGTCGCCACACGCGGCCCGTCAAGCAGAAGGTCAGGAAGCAGGCTTTGGAACGACAGGAGTTCATCACGGAGGAGATCAGGAAGTTAGAAGCGGCAGGCTTGGTGAGGGGAGTACTTCATCTGACGTGGTTGGCCAATCCGGTGGTGGTGCGCAAGGCAAATGGGAAGTGGAGGCTATGTATTGACTACATAGATATCAATAAGGCTTGTCCGACGGACCATTTCCCGTTGCCGCGCATTAACCAGATTGTTCACTCCACGGCCGGGTGCGACTTCTTATCGTTCCTCGACACCTACTCAGGATACCACCAGATCTTCATGATGAGAGAAGATGAAGAGAAGACATCATTCATCACCCCATGTGGTATGTATTGTTTTTTACGAATACCTTTTGGGTTGAAGAGTGCTAGCTCAACGTTTGCTAGGGCAGTCCAAATTGTTTTTGAGCCCCAGCTACATAGAAATATGGAAGCTTATATGGATGACATAGTGTTCAAAACCAAGGACAAGGCAACGCTCGTACAAGATTTAGAAGAGACATTTGCAAATTTGCGCAAGATCAACCTCAAGCTGAACCCTGAGAAGTGTGTCTTTGGTGTTCCGTCCGGCAAACTTCTCGGGTTCTTTGTGTCGCAGCGCGGGATTGAGGCGAATCCAGATAAGATCAAGTCCATTAAGCAGATTGAGGCGCCTAGGCGGATTAAGGACGTGTGTCGGCTCACTGGCTGCGTTGCCGCCATGAGAAGATTCATCTCCAAGTCTGCTGAGCGTGCCCTTCCCTTTTTCAAAATCTTGAAAAAGGCGGGCCCAAAGGAATGGACCCCAGGGGCCGAAGCAGCACTGCAGGATTTGAAGAAATACCTCTCCTCTACACCGATACTGGTTGCGCCTAAACCACAAGAGCCGTTGCTGCTATATTTGTTGGCGACAAATAAAGTGGTTAGCGCCGCGCTAGTGGCGCGGAGGGAGATCGACGAAGTGGCAGTGGCAACGGCAGGACTGGCGGACGGCGAGCCAGAGCTTCCCCTAGCAGGGCCTGGTGCCGGCAAGGCAAGGCCCCCGGCAGAGTCAGACGCCGGCAAGACAGGGCCTGTGCAATCAAATGAAGTAGTGCAGAAGAAGAAGATAATGCAGCACCTGGTTTACATTATCAGCTCCCTCTTGCAGGGGGCTAGGTCAAGGTACTTCGGTGTGCAATAGTTGCTCTTTGGCCTCCTTATGGCCTCGAGGAAGCTGCGTCATTATTTCCAAGCACACGAAATCACCATCGTCACCCGCCTCCCACTGCACCGGATATTGCATAACCAAGACGCAACCGGGAGGATTGTGCAATGGGCCTGGAACTGTCGAGCTTTGGTTTGAAGTTTGAAATTACTTCGACAATCTAGAGTAGAGTCTTGGCGGAGTTCATTGCAGAATGGACCCCGACGCCTGACGAAGAGATCCAGGAGACCACTCTCCCCGACAAGGAAACAAGCCGCAACTGGATTATGTACTTTGACGGGGCTTTCTCGCTGCAAGGCGCCGGTGTTGGTGTGCTGCTCGTTGCACCCACCGGAGAGCACCTCAAGTATGTAATCCAGATGCACTTTCCCAGGGAGATGTCAACAAACAACACTGCTGAATACGAGGGGTTGCTTGCCGGTCTCAGGATCGCGGCAGACCTCGGGATCAAGAAGCTCATCGTCAGGGGTGATTCACAGCTCGTCGTTAAGCAAGTTAACAAGGATTATCAAAGCCCGTTGATGGAGGCCTACGTAGATGAGGTGAGGAAGCTGGAGGAGCATTTTGACGGTATACAAGCGGAGCACGTTCCCCGAGTGGAGAACGACATCACCGACTACCTGTCAAAGCGTGCTGCCCTCAAACTACCTGCGGAACCAGGTACTTTTGTGCTTCGGTTAACTCAACCATCCGTTGAACCATCGACAGAGCAGAACAAGTAGAGGAAATCAGGCCCCGGCAAGTACTTTCCCGCCGAGCTCCCAGGAGCCGCCGGCAAGGATGTTGCCATGGACACTGAGCCTGCCATGGGACAGCGACAGCCTCCGGCAGGACGTCAAGCCCTGGCCGTAGAGACAGCCGCTCCCATGGCCGAGGAGATGCCTTTGGTCCTTGCCGTTGAGCCTCAGGCTCCGGCATGGGCGCAGCGTACCGTTCGATTTCTCCAAACAGGGAGCTTCCTGAGGAGCAGGAAGAAGCGGAGAAAGTAGCCCGTCGGTCTGCCATGTATCAGTTCGTTGACAACGTTTTGTACACAAAAGGCCGAACCGTGTGAAACTGAAATGCATCCCCCAGGAGGATGGACTGGAGCTGTTGGCAGAGATACACGGAGGCATATGTGGCTCCCACATAGGGTCGAGGGCCCTTGCCGGCAAGGCATTCCGGCAAGGTTTCTTCTGGCCCACTGTCCTCTAGGATGCAACGGCACTAGTAACCAAGTGTGAAGCGTGTGAGTTCCATTCGAAGAAGCTTCATCAACCAGCTCATGCCCTTCAAACAATCCCTCTCTCCTGGCCATTTTTGGTATGGGGGCTCGACATACTGGGCCCCTTCCCCCGCGCTATCGGGGGCTTTGAGTACTTGTACGTTGCAATCGACAAGTTCACAAAGTGGCCGAAGGTCAAAGCAGTGAGAAAGGTGACAGCACAGCCGGCCGTCAAGTTCTGCAAGGGGCTAGTCTGCCGTTTTGGTGTGCCGAACAGAGTCATCACCGACAACGGCACGCAGTTTACGAGCCGTACCTTCATGCAGTACATCCAAAGTCCTCGGTAGCAAGGTCTATTTCGCTTCCATGGCACACCCACGGAGCAATGGCCAGGCGGAGAGGGGTTGCACAAGAGTGGAAGGCGCTGGGTTGATGAGTTTGCCGGGGGTTCTTTGGTCAATCAGAAGGACGCCAAATCGAGCCACCGGCCAAACACCTTTCTCTCTCGTTTACGGGGCAGAAGCAGTTCTCCCCACGGAACTCACATACGGGTCATCTCCAGTGCTCGCTTATGATGAGCTTGAGCAAGAGCAGTTGTAGCTAGATAACGCAACGCTCCTTGAGGAAGATCGTCTTCGGGCAGCTATGCGAGCAGCGCGCTAGCAACAAGCCTTGCACTGCCATCATAGCCACAAGGTTTATGCCCGAAGCTTTGAGGAAGGCGACCTTGTTCTTCGGCACGTTCAGTCGGCCAAGAATTCCAAGAAGTTGACGCCAAAGTGGGAAGGCCCTTATCGGGTAATACGAGTCACCAGGCCCAGCGCAGTCCGCCTGGAGACCGAAGATGGTATTCCAGTGAGCAACTCCTGGAACATCGAACATCTTCGCAAGTTTTACCCATAAGGCACGGTTGCCGGGCTCCCCGGCAAACCACCTTTTGTACGAGCCTTGCCGACAAGGCATATAACCCTTTGTACAAAGCCAGGCGCAGACCCTGAGCATAAATAAATGAAGCGCTGGCGCCCTAAGTTTTAGCATGCATGTCAGGTTGAGTCTCTTCCTCGGTTAGGGTTGATAGTGCTTAGCGGCGACTAACCCCTAGCAGAGAGGTCGAGTGTGCATCTCTCTATTCCTTCCCATCCTTTTTAGGTTCACAAGGTGCATAGACATTTCTGCTGAGCAGTTTGGTGGAAAGATAACAGGCCGGCGCCCCGACCCCGGCAAGCCAAGGTTGCCGAGGGCTGTGGCTCCGAATATCCGCCCGCGGCAAGCCAAGACTACCGGGGGCTGCAACATAAGATAAGTTTTTCATTCCCCACTCTCTACTTCCGTATGAAACTTGAACGTACAAGACTTCGCTCACTCTTATACCATCATGCTCCCTCTTTCCCATGTCCAAAGAAAAACTTTACTTTGGGCCGGGACTTGGTCGTAGCGCGGTGGGAAGGGGACGGGCGAGGGGGCCAATCCTGCTTTGCCCCTACCTCCGCCATGGGCGTGAGTGTAGTCGAGCTATAGGGTAGGAGGACAGCAAGGACTGTTGCCGGATTACAATGTTTATCTTAAGATAACAAGGACTCGTTCCTTGGTGTGGCCCCCGCCCACACACAAAAGAGACCCGGCAAACACCCTTCTTTTCATTCATAGTTGTTAACAAGTACAATTCATACAAAACGTATGTCCGAGTGGGGGGATTACAAGGTCTAAATTCTACTAAGGCCCGAAGGCTTACAAGCTAGAAAGAGATGAGATGCCCGTAATCCCTTTCTTGTCCCTCTCCTCGGGAAACGGATCAAGATGGCAGAAGGGCAAAACGCGTCCCTAGGCGAGGTACGAGCAGCAGAAGGCGCCAAGAGAACATATTGTCGGCCGCCCAGAAGATGGTTGATGATGATGGTGCCGGGAGAAAAGCCAGAAGATGAGGCAGCGGGCCAGCAATACGCGATGAAGGCATCCGCGCCCGCGTACTCCGCCTTGTTGGCTCGCCACCCGCCTTCTTCGTCTTCCCCGTCCCTCCAACGCCAGCCGCCCAAGGCGGCGACCCCGAGAAGTTCAAGGAGCTGGCGATGCAGATGATGGTGCTGCCGGCGTCGCCCAGGAACGGTGTGCCTGATGCCTAGTCGGACCCATCATCCTCCCGCCCGCTACACTCGTTGTCGCTGTCGCTGTCCTCCTCGTCACTCCCGCCTGAGGAAGAGTCTTCGTCGTCGGAGGAGCTCTCCATGCAGCACTTTAGGCGAGTTCCAAAGTCTCCAAAGACCTTGATGGAGAGCAGGCCGTTCTCCATTAATTTGAAATAGAGAACGAGGCCCGCCATTAGGCTGTGGATACGACCGAAGGTCTTCCATCCGCGACAAAGATACATAACGCGAGGAGCGGGAACCCGCGTGCCGCCATTCCCGCAGCCCCTCATATGCAATCTCAGAGTCTGTGGCGGGTCGAGTTCCATCTCCCGAGCAAATGGAGTAGGGAGACGAAGACGACAATGCGCTCGCCGGTGCAGGCTGATGAAGAACTCGCGGGGCTGGTCCCCGATGTGGCCCTCCATCAGTGGAGGAACCGCCGGCGGGGGCGACGCCGGTGCGCCGCCCCGTCCTCCTCTTCGCTGAGCGCCGCGGCGACCTCGGCCTCTCCCCCCCTTCTCCTCGTGGCCGGCTCCGCCGACACGAGCTCTTGGGAAGGAGGGGCGCACTGTCGAGCGAAGACCCTCGTCGCCACCATCGAAGCACCGGCGCGCCCTCTCGCCGTAGCAGAACAAAGAAAGAAGCCGAGGAGGAAGGAGGCAGATGGTGAAAGATTGAGGGGTGCCATCCCCCCTCTCCTTCTCGACCAATCCGGCCAACAGGAGCGCAGGGAATTAAGACCGACCCGCTGCTCCAATCAACAGCGGCCCGGTTTTCCGCCTCGTCATTCAAGGCCCGCACCCACTGCCTACCATCTTCAAGGCATGGAGGACATGTGGCGAGCAAATAGAAATCAAGGCGATGAGTGAGGCGACCGTTTTCCACCCCGTGATCGTAGGGCACGGGCGCCTCAAAGGCCACGACCCGAGTCCACCCAGTAAATGAGCCGCGCCCCTGCTTTTCCTCTTTTTATGGGGAAGGGGCGAGCCGCCTCTTTACCTTGATGTGACGCATGAGGTCAGCGACCGCCCCACGCATGGCCCCCACATCACGCACGACCCTCCATGCCGCGCATTCAACGCGGATCGTGGGGAAGTGCAGCGAGTGGAGGAGTTACTGCAGTAAAACTCCGCCCCGCCTGCCAGCGCACCGTTCTGGGCCCGGCCCAACAACGCGTCGCGCTTATGTGTGACCCAAGCCCAGGGGCTCCTGTCGGTGTACAAAAGTAAGGGCTCTCCTTTTGACCACTCTACTTGTGCACGGGTAGTCAGAGCCGCACCTGCGGCCACACTTAGCAGGGCAAAGGGAGGAAGCAGAAGCACAAGAATACCAGAGCGGCGTTCCGGCCAAAAGCACGAGACGGGCAAAGCAACGCCAAGATCAGAGACACAGAGAGCAAGAGGGCGATGTGGACTCCCCCGGCAAGACGCTTGCCGGGGCGACCTGCGCAGCCCCGGCAAGAGCCTTGCCGGGGCAACTTGCCTAAACACCAGCAGAGTGCGCCACCGTTGAGCCCGAGGGTCCCAACGCCATCAACCACGTTGGAACCAAGGCTCGGGAGGCACCTCCATGGTGGCATGCAGATCTTTGTGAAGACCATAAGCACACAAGATCAGATGAGGACCAGAAGACGACGACCCTCGGCAAGATCCTGGCTGAGGAAATCAACAAGAGCCCCGGCAAGATCCTTGTCGGGGACGACTGCGATGCCACGGCAAGACCCTTACCAAAGACACCCGCAGGGCCACAGCCAGGCCCAGGTCTGCCAAGACTCCACCAGCGTTCCCATGCAGCTGCCAGCCCAACCAGCTGGGCAGGCACCTGCGTGGCAACGTGCGGCCTCCAGGCCAACTCAGCAAGCATTTGCTTAGTGGCATGCAGATCTTCATGAAGATCCTACCACCGCACCATCTCAGCAGCTTGCCAGCTTGCGTGGCGCTGCATGCCTCGTTGGCCTGGGCGCGTGTCGGAGCGAGGCGGAGCGGTGACGGACGGGATGGGCCTCGTCGCCGTCCCCAATAAAGCAACAGGACACCTAAGGGGCACATTTAATGCGCCTTGCCCCGTAATGACAAGCGATAAGTTTGTACACTATATACCTTTCCACCTCCTCTGTGCCACTATGACGACCCCTTTTGACTATAAAAAGAGGCCCGAGGCGTCCAAGAGGAGGATTCGGATCTTTTGGACTACGAACGCACTATAGCTAGTTCGAAAACTCAAGAACACTCAAATATACACCAAAGCAGGACTAGTGTATTACGCATCCTTTCGGCCCAAATCTGGGTAAACGATCTTTGTGCTGGCTACCAAACCCGATCTTTGCACAACCCCGCGCCCGCCGATCGTAGAAGGGATCCCAGTGATTTCATAGGTGTGGTTTCCCCGACAAGTACACACGCATATATCAGCCGGCGAGCTTCTAATCCAAAGCATGTACACGCATCATGACGGCCGAGCCACATGCATACATCAATACACAATAAAATGGCATGCATGCGTGAACATGCCAACATAACACACGCATGTACAATGCCAGACAACACACACGCAAACCGCATAACGAGTTGAAGCCTTCGATCTCTGAGATGCCGTAGATGTTCGGGCCACTTCCATGCTCGAGGTTGAACTCCGCCAGCATGACGAGCAGCTGGCCGAAGAGCACGCTGCACAGGGTGTCGCCCAAGTCGCCAGTCTTTGCTCTTCTCCAGCGGCCAGTGGTGAACAGTGAGAGGTGCTTGGTGTGAGAAGATAGAGAAGAAAGAGAGAGGAGATCTTTGTTGTTGTGATTGAGAGGGAGGAGATAAGGAGAGAGTGAGAGGGGGGAAGGCGCTGGGAGATGATGCCAGATGGAAGGCTGCCACGTGATCAATCCATGTGATTTCGTGAGATTGGTCGAGGGTGTGCTTTTGCTTTGGCAATCAGTATAAGCATGACTTCTACCGAGTGTAACACTCCGTAAATACCAAAAAATATTAGAAATATTGCAAATGTAACAAAAAATTGGGAATTGCCATCAAATATTGTCTACTTTATGTCAAAATTGGAGTGGAGCCATTTTGCATGCTAGTGTGTGCATATTACAATAAACTATGTAGTAAATATGGCAATCACCTTGGTCATTTGACATGATAGTCATGAATGCCATACACGATAGCATGTTTTGTAAAGGATTTTTTTTCCAAATTGTCATATTGAAAGTTCAGCATTTTTCCTAGCAACAAATACACATAAAAGGAGTCCATGCGAAAGGATTGCATTTTTTAAGTTGTATTCTTTTTTCAAAATGGGGTCAAAATGGCCGGCATGGCTATTCATGATAAGGGGTCGCATATCTCATTGCTCTAAGTGGTTCTTCCACATAATGACTACTTATGTACCTAAACATGTGTTTTGTTAATTTTTAGGACAGAGCTATCACACACTTAAAGTTCAAATTTGAATTACTTTTAGGAAGTCAACATAAAGTCATTGAAATGTGCGGAAGTAACTAGAGATCTCGAATAATTTATAGAACTTGGGAATTGTCCATTACAAACGGTCTACTTTATGTGAAAATTAGAGTGGTACCAATTTGCACGCTGGTTTTGTACTTGCTTCACAAAAAAACCCATTTTTGACACATAGGAAATAGAAAATGATTTTATTGTATAAAAAGGTGAAAACTCTATTTGGCAATATTGTTTGCAATGCCAGTATGCACCTATATATCCAAGTTCACCACATTATCATAAACTATGCAATGAATACAGTCATCACCTTAATCATTTGGCTTGAAAGACATGAATGTCCATACTTCATAGCTCATTTTGTGAAGGATTTTTTTTTTCAAAATTTTCGTTAGGTAAGTTACGCATTTTTTCTCACAAATAGTACACATAAAAGGAGTCCATGTGAAAGGATTGCAGTTTTTGAACTTTTATTCATTTTATTTATTTTTTCAAAAGGGGTCAAAATGACCGGCATTATGGCAAGGAGTCGAACATTTCCAAACAATAAGTGGTTCTTCCATATAAGGATTACTTGTGTACCTAAAAATGTTGTTTGCTAATTATTAGGACGGAGCTATCACACAATTGCATTTCAAATTGAATTACTTTCGAGAAATGAGGATAAAGTCATTTAAATGTGTGAAAGTAACCAGAGACCTAGAAAATCTATAACACTTGGTAGTTGTCCATCAAATATGGTCTACTTTATGTGAAAATTGCGATAGAGCCATTTTGCACCCTGGTTTTTGTAATTGCCTCACAAAAAATACACATTTTTGATACTTAGAAAATAGAAAAAGATATTTTTGTACAAAAAGTTCAAAACTCTATTTGGCAACATTGTTTGCAACCTGTATGCCCAAGTTCACCACATTATCATAAAATCTGGAATGAATATGGTCATTGCGTTGGTCATTCGACACCAAATTTTTCTGGAAAAGAGTGTAAATAATATGGCCTCAAATGTAAAACTTGTCAACATAAAATTATCAGTCTCATCAAAATGAACAACTTTGATTTTTTCAGCATCTTCATCCGAGGTCGTATGCAACTGCTACAGCCAAAACAATGCATTGTAGGTAAGACCCCCTTTTTCCGGGTTTAGCACTTGGCAACACCCTGGTTGCCGTGTTTTGTTGTTTTACCGAGCGTTTCATTGACGATACTCGGCAAATTACTTGTTTGCCGAGTTTTAATTTCCGCCGAGTACTTCTTTGGTTGGAACTCGGCAAAGATACTATTGCTTACTGCCTAACATATTGCACTCGGCAAAGAGCCTAACACTCGGCAAACATGAAAATTCCAATATTGAAGCTTTAAAGGAGCGAGTGCTTGTGTTTAGCCAGTTTCTTGAACCATTGGACTTGATCATGGAACAGCCGAGGAAAGAGTTCAACTAGACTAAACGCAACAAGCTCCTGTATATGAGTGGAAATGTCTCCGTTAGAACCAGCAAGGCCTTGATGGTGGGCTTCAATGAAATGGAGAGTGAAGCCAAGGTGATGCTTGCATCGACCAAGGTGTGTGGAGAAGGTATCACCCTCTTTGGAGCATCGCGTGTGCTGATCCTCGATGTTGTGTGGAACCCTTCTGTCCAAAGGCAGGCGATTGGACGTGCATATCGAATTGGTCAGCAAAACATTGTCCATGCGTACAATCTAATCGCAGAAGGAACACAAGAGAAGGGAAAATATGATATACAAGCTAAGAAGGAGCAAATGTCCAAATTGTTGTTTTCAAGTGAGCCATAGCCTGCGGAGTGCAACCCTTCATCAGAATTTATTTCCATTGACAGGATTTTGGAACAAATGACAGAAGATGATAATCTGAAAGAGATTTTTGTGAATATACTCCCATCATTGTGACAATAGAACTTATAGATATCTGGTAAGTGGAAGCTTCTTAGATCAGGGTGTTTCAATTTCCATATTTGTTTGTGGTACTTATCCTTTTATATCATTAGTGGACAAGCAGGCATTCTATCAAAATTCTGAATTTATGGATTATTCAACAGAAGAAGTAAAATTATATGTAAGGTATTGAAAATAGAGATTCTAAATTGAGATCTTATATGTGGTACGCCTCCTTTGGGTGAAAAAATTGAAAATGGCAGCCCTACAATTTTTATATCTATCTTGAAGATGGGGCAGCACCATTCAGGTGCTTCCATTGCTCTTGCCGTATGGAGTGCACACACACACTCCATGCATCAGCCCATAGCTATAGCTAGGCTCGCACAAGTCTGACCATATAAATGATCGGGCTCTCTCATCTTGTGTTGACATTTCTAATATTCTAGCTTTATATTTGTTATGGTCGATCTCTATTCATTTTGAAATTCACTCAAGTGTATTATTTTTCAATCTGGGAGAGAACAGGCTGGATGCCTCAGACCTAAGGGGTCTGCTGGCATGTCTTGATAGTATGTATGTCATGTATACCGATATCATATTCCATCAGTCCAATTTTTTTTTGTTTTTCTAGAAGGCATCAATACAATCTTTGATGTATGTCATGTGTGCTTCACACTTTTTCATCCTTCCTAACAACATTTGTTACACTTCAATCGACAATGTGCGTACAATGTGCTGAGAGCCTGACTCGAGTTAATCGTTGTCTATCGTCAGGAAATGCAAAATGATTACCCGGACAATGGACCCGACTCCTGCACTAGAACAACCTGAGGAAAAAGTTCAGTTTTATTTTGGTCGATGCACTAGAACAACCTGGACAATGGATCCACTTTTCTAAAAATGAAGTCGTGCTTTTCAAAATGTGTAAATTCCATGTACATCTTTGAAATTTTGGCTTTCTGGATGTTGTCTTGAAGAAGAGGCGGCACGGTCAGCTAACGAGTTGGAGCAGGTCGGCGCGTTGTATGTTGGCTAAAAGAAGTGGCAGCACGGTCAGCTGACGAGCCGAAGCACCCGGTCTAGCCAAGGGGTCAAAGCCTCCATGTCAACTGACAAGTCGAAGCAGTTCGGCGTGTTGGATGTTGGCTTGAACAAGAGCCGACATGCTGATGCCGACGCAGGTAAAAATTTGTGATGCGGTCGTTGCCAGGTTGATGAAGTAACTGCGTGCCGATGATAGTGTGTCCGCCTCGTGTAAATCGTGGGGCGACGATATTGGTGATGAATTAGCCTTCGCCATGCCGAACTCTTGGTCGGCTCACCAAGGTGATGGTCCAATAAGGTTGACCTTGGCTCGACGAAGCGATGATCTATCTAGTGCAACTCGGCATCCCTGGAGCAACGTTGTCGGGCTGGTTTAAACACCAACGCGACGGTGAAGATTACCTTGTAAAAGGCTTTAAAATTTGTGGGCACGTGTTGGACAACAACACACAATACTCTAGGAAAAAATCCTCCAGAAAGTATGTCCAATATCACGTTCATGCAGAAATATCCAAAAATTGCTGCACTCCTCGGACTCGACCCGGAGTTTGAATGGTCGGATCGAGCCGAAATTTTGAGGGATGGTCAATATAAAAAATCCGTAGCCAATGAACGGTTGGGTATTCCAAAGAATGTCCCAGCTGGACGCTGTACTCCTCGGCCTAAACTCATCTAGATTCACGTCCAGATTCGACAGCGCTCAGGTATATCGGAGATTTGTCCATTGGAACACAATGAAAGTTTACAGGTTTGTTCTAGACTCAATTTCGCACAATTCCATCAAAGCAATCGTCAAAGCGACACTTGAGGTGGCAGGGACGGCGAACACGAAACCACTGTCCAGAAAAACTGCACGGTTGCCTGAGAACAATGTTGAGGTTGAGCCCCCGAGCTCCATGGATGATTCTCCCATGATAGATCGGAGTTGATGTTGATGAAAGCTTATCATGCCTTAACTCTCGATGGAGGAGGTACGATCCGCTAACTAGAGATTTGGGCACGGAAGTCGTGCCATGAAGATCTAATTCGTTGACCGATGGTGCGATTGATTTTTCTTTCGATCACATAGCGGAACTATCAATGAAAGCACCAATGTCGGTGTCAAAACCAACAGACCTTAGGCAGGGGGGGCGAGCTATGAGATATGATCGATGGGTAAAAAGAGACAAGGGACACGATGTTTTTACCCAGGGTTCGGACCCTCTTTGAGGAGGTAATACCCTACGTCCTGCTCTTGCTTATATTATGGGTGTATCAAAATAGAGAGTTGATATACCTCGAGATCGTAAGTCGTGGTCTACACCCTAGGGCTAATGATTATGATGATGATAAATGTGAGATGTTGTGTATCGACTAGCATGGCATCGGTTTATATAACGTACCGGAGGCCTAGGATAACAAGTGTCCTAGATGGGTATATTGGTGGAGAGGAGTCCTTGTCTTGATCACCAAGTCTTACGAAATCTTCCTCGTATATGTCATGTGCTGCCCGAAGTGGCCCATTAGTGAACCACCAAGGGGGTCCTTGGCCCGACCCAATGGTTGGGAGATGATGTGGTGAGTACCCCTAGTCTGGGACATCGTCAATAAGCGAACAATTCGTTTCAGAATACAAGATCTCTCTTGCGTCCGTACAGCCGCCCCTCATCGCTGGCATGGAAAATTTGCCAAAAGAAGGAACATCTATTGCGGACGAGCTTCCGTTGGAGAGGTTACAACTGATGCCAAGTGAAGGAGTTAAGAGGAGGTTTGTTTATGAGGTCGTGCATCTATGTCAAGCAATACTGGAATCAACACCTTTATCGAGTGCTTGAAAACTCGGCAAAGGGCAGAAAAACTCGGCAAAGGACGCCCGGCATACCCCCTTTCGGCAAACAGAAGTTTGCCGAGAACCATTTGTCGGACCCTCTGCAACAAGTTTGTCGAGTGTTTTCATGGTGCTCGGCAAAGGTTTAAACTTCGTAAAAAATAACTAACGGAGAAAGAAAAAGAAGGAAATCAGTCAGTTTGCTAGGTGTCAATGTTTTCCGAGTGTTCCACTTGGAAAAGCTTTTTTGTAGAACAAAAAGACACCGGCAGCGGCGCTGATGGTTGGAGCTTGTCGCGATTGCGGTAGGGCGGGCTCAAGACAACGGACGGGTCTACCTATTGTTGTCTACGTGCTCATCGCATCAGTGCACACGCACATATCAGCCGGTGAACTTCTAATCCAAATCATATACGCGCATCATGCCCGCCGAGCCACATGCATACATCAATACACTATAAACTAGAATGCATGCATCAACATGCCACCATAACACACGCAGGTACAATGCTAGACAACACACACGCATCACGCCGGCAAGCCGCATAACGAGTGGAAGCCTTTGATCTCCGAGATGCCATAGATGTCCAGGCCACTGCCATGCTCGAGGTTGAACTCGGCCAGCGTCACGAGGAGCTGGCCGATGAGCACCCTGCACAGGGCGCTGCCCAAGTCGCCAGTCTTCTGCTCTTCACCGGCGGCCAGTGGTGAACAGTGAGATGTGCTTGGTGTGAGACGATAGAGAAGAAAGAGAGAGGAGGTGTTCGTGGCTGTGATTGAGATGGAGGAGATAAGGAGAGAGAGAGAGGGAAAGGTGCGATGAGATAAAGCCCAATGGAAGGCTGCCACGTGATCAATCCATGTGATTTCGTAATATTGGTCCAGAGTGTGCTTTCACTTTGCCAATCAGTAAAAGCATGCCTTCTACTGATGGTAACACTCCGTAAATACCAAAAAATATTAGAAATATTGCAAATGAACCAAAAACTTGGGAATTGCCATCAAATGTTGTCTACTTTATGTGAAAATTGGAGTGAAGCCATTTTGCATCCTATTTTTTGTACTTGCTTCACAAAAGATACAATTTATTTACACTTAGAAAATAGTAATTAATTTTTTTGTACAAAACAGGTAGAAAAATCTATTTGGCAACATTGTTTGTAATTGTAAGATGCACCTATGTGTCAAATGTGTGCACATTACAATAAACTGTGCAGTGAATATGGCGATCACCTTGGTCATTTGACATCAAAGTCATGAATGTCCATACACGATAGCCCATTTTGTAAAGGATTTTTGAACTTGTATTCTTTTATTCAAAACGGGGTCAAAATGGCCGGCATGGCTATTCATAACAAGGGGTCCAATATCTCAAAGCTCCAAGTGGTTCTTCCACACAATGACTACTTGTGTACCTAAACATGTGTTTTGTTAATTCTTAGGACAGAGCTATCACACACTTAAAGTTCAAATTTGAATTACTTTCAGGAAATCAACATAAAGTCATTGAAATGTGCGGAAGTAACTAGAGATCTAGAAAAATTATAGAACTTGGGAATTGTCCAGTACATACGGTCTACTTTATGTGAAAATTAGAGTGGTACCAATTTGCATCATGGTTTTTGTACTTGCTTCACAAAAAATAACCATTTTTGACACATAGAAAATAGAAAATGGTTTTATTGTATAAAAAGTTGAAAACTCTATCTGGCAACATTGTTTGCATTGCCAATATGCACGTATATATCCAAGTTCACCACATTATCATAAACTATGCAATGAATATAGTCCTCACCTTAATCATTTGGCTTGGAACTCATGAATTTCCATACTTCATAGCCCATTTTGTGAAGGATTTTCTTTTCAAAATTGTCGTCATGTAAGTTACGCATTTTTCCTCACAAATAGTACACATAAAATGAGTCTATGCGAAAGGATTGCAGTTTGTGAACTTTTATGCATTTTCTTTCATTTTTCAAAGGAGTCAAAATGACAGGCAAGACTATTTATAGCAAGGAGTTGAACATTTCCAAACTATAAGTGGTTCTTCCATATAATGAATACATGTGTACCTAAATATGTTGTTTGCTAATTTTTAGGACAGAGCTATCACACAATTTCAGTTCAAATTGAATTACTTTCGGGAAATCGGCATAAAGTAATTTAAATGTGTGAAAGTAACTAGAGACCTAGAAAATCTATAACAATTGGTAGTTGTCCACCAAATATGGCCTACTTCATGTGAAAATTAGGATAGAACCATTTTGCGCCCTGGCTTTTGTAATTGCCTCACAAAAAATACACATTTTTTATACTTAGAAAATAGGAAATGATATTTTTTGACAAAAAGCTCAAAACTCTATTTGGCAACATTGTTTGTGATGGAAGGATTCACCTATATGCCCAAGTTCACCACATTATCATAAACTATGGAATGAATATGGTCATTGCGTTTGTCATTTGGGACCAAATTTTTTATGGGAGAAAGTGTAAATAATATGGCCTCAAATGTAAAAGTTTTCAACATAAAATTATCAGTCTCATCAAAATGAACAACTTTGATTTTTGAAGCATCTTCATCTGAGGTCGTATGCAACTGCTACAGCCAAAACAATGCATTGTAGCTAAGACCCCCTTTTGTGGAGTGGGACACTCAGCAAAGACCCCCTTTTTCCAAGTTTAGCACTCGGCAACAACCTGGTTGCCGAGTTTTGTTGTTTTACCAAGCGTTTCGTTGACGATACTCGGCAAAGTACCTATTTGCCGAGTTTTAATTTATGCCGAGTACTTCTTTGGTAGGAACTCGGCAAAGATACTATTGTCGACTGCCTAACATACTACACTCGACAAATAGCCTAACACTAAGCAAAGAAAAAATTCCAGTAGTGAAGCTTTAAAAGAACGAGTGCTTGTGTTTAGCGAGTTTCTTGAACCATTGGACTTGATCATGGAACAGCCGAGGAAAGAGTTCAACTGGACCAAACGCGACGAGCTCCTGTATATGAGTGCAAATGTCTCTGTTAAAACCCGCAAGGCCTTTATGGGGGCTTCAATGATATGGACCAAGGTGATGCTTGCATCGACCAAGGTGTGTGGAGAAGGTATTACCCTCTTTGGAGCATCGCGTGTGGTGCCCCTCGATGTTGTGTGGAACCCTTCTGTCCAAAGGCAGGCGATTGGACGTGCATATCGAATTGGTCAGCAAAAGATTGTCAATACATACAATCTTATCGCTGAAGGAATACAAGAGAAGGGCAAATATGATATACAAGCTAAGAAGGAGCAAATGTCCAAACTGTTGTTTTCAAGTGAGCCACAGCTTGCGGAGTGCAACCCGTCACCGGAATTTATTTCCATTGACAGGATTTTGGAACAAATGACAGAAGATGAAAATCTGAAAGAGATTTTTGTGAATGTACTCCCATCATAGTGACAATAGAACTTATAGATCTCTGGTAAGTGGAAGCTTCTAAGATCTCTGGTAAGTGGAAGCTTTTATATCATTTGTGGACAAGCACACATTCTATCAAATTCTGAATTTATGGATTCTTCAAGAAAAGAAGTAAAATTATTTGCAAGGTAGTGAACACAGAAATTCTAAATTATGATCTTATATGTGGTACACCTCCTTTGGGTGAATTTTTTTTTTAAATGGCAGCCCTACAATTTTTATATCTATCTGGAAGATGGGGCAGCACCATTCAGGTGCTTCCATTGTTCATGTCGTAAGGAGTGCACACACACACTCCATGCACCAGCCCATAGTTATAGCTAGCCTCGCACAAGTCTGACCAAATAAGCGATCAGGCGCACTCATCTTGTGTTGACATTTCTTATGTTCTCGCTTTATATTTTTTATGGTCGATCTCTGTTCATTTCCAAATTCACAAGTGTATTATTTTTCAATCAGGGATAGAACAGGCTGGATGCCTCAGACCTAAGGGATCTGCTGTCATGCCTTGATTGTATGTATGTCATTTATACCGATATCATATTCCATCAGTCTAATTTGTTGGTTTCTGTTATTTTTAGAAGGCATCAATACAATGTTTGATGTATGTCATATGTGCTTCACACTTTTTCATCCTTCCCAACAACAATTTCTACACTTCAATCTATAATGTGCGTAGAAGGTGCTGAGAGCCTGACTCGAGTTGCCCATTGTCTATCATCTGGAGATGGAAAATGAATACCCGGACAATGGACATGACTCCTGCACGAGAACAACCTGAAGAAAAAGTTTACTTTACTTTGGTCAAAATGTATCATCCACTTTTTTAATAATGAAGTCCTGCTTTTCAAAATGTGTAAATTCGATGTACGTCTTTGAAATTCTGGCTTTTTGGATGTTGTCCTGAAGAAGAGGCGGCATGATCAGCTAATGAGTCGAAGCAGGTCGACGTGTTGTATGTTGGCTAGAAGAAGAAGCGGCACAGGCACCTGACGAGTCGAAGCCCCCGGTCCAGCCGAGGTGTCAAAGTCTCTACGTCAGCTGAAATTCAAAGGAGGTCGTCGTGTTGGATGTTGGTTTGAAGAAGAGGCGACATGCTGATGCCGACAAACAAAATTTGTGATGCGGTCGATGCCAGGTTGATGAAGTAACTGCGTGGCGATGATAGTGTACCCGCCCCGTGTAATTCGTGGGGCGACGATATTGGTGATGATTTAGCCTTCACCATGCCGAACTGTTGGTCGGCTCACCAAGGTGATGATCCAATGCGGTTGGCCTTGGCTCGACGAAGCGATGATCTATCTAGCGCAAGTCGGCAGCCCTAGAGGAATGTTGTCGGGCTGGTTTGACACCAACGCGACGGTGAAGATTACCTTGAAAAAGCCTATAAAATTTGTATGTGTTTGAGAATAACACACAATACTCTATGAAAAAATCCTCCAGAAAGTATGTCCAATATCGCGTTGATGCAGAAAATATTGGAAAATTGATGCACTCCTCGGACTCGACCCGGAGTTTGAACGGTCGGATCGAGCTGAAATTTTGAGAGTTGGTCAGTATAAAAATTTCGTTGCCAATGAACGGTTCGATATTCCAAAGCATGTCCCCGCTGGACGCCTCGCCCTAAACTCATCTAGATTCCGACCAAGATTCGACAGTGCTCTAGTATATCAGAGATTACCGGAGATTCCTCCATTCGAACACAATGAAAGTTTAAGGTTTGTTCTAGACTCAATTCCGCACAATTACACCAAAGCAATTGTCAAAGCGACACCCGAGGTGGCAGGGATGGCGAACACGAAACCACTGTCCAGAAAAGCTGCACGGTCGCATGAGAACAATGTCGACATTGAGGCCCCGGTCTCCATGGATGATTCTCCCGTGATAGATCGTAGTTGATGTTGATGAAAGCTTAACATGCCTCAACTCTCGATGGAGGAGGTATGATCCGCTAACTAGAGATTCGGGCACCGAAGTCGTGCCATGAAGATCTGAGTCGTTGACCGATGGTCCCATTTATCCTTGTTTCAACCACACAGCGGAACTCTCAATGAAAGCACCAATGTCGGTGTCAAAACCAGTGAGCTCTCGTAGGGGGGCCCGAGCTATGAGATATGATCAATGGGTAAAAAGAGAGAAGGGACATGGTGTTTTTACCCAGGCTCGGGCCCTCATTGAGGAGGTAAAACCCTACGTCCTGCTCTTGCTTATATTATGGGTGTATCAAAGTATAGAGTTGATGTACCTCTAGATCGTAAGTTGTGGTCTACACCCTAGGGGTAATGATGATGATGATGAATGTGAGATGTTGTGTATCGACTAGCCTGGTCTCGGCTTATATAATGTACCGGAGGCCTAGGATACACTAGTAGAAAACTGGGCTTTGGTCACAGGGCAATATCCACATTAATCCCGGTTCAGTCACGAACCGGGACTAATGTGAGCATTGGTCCCGGTTCGTGCGGCCAGGGGCCTGCCGGGCCTCTTGGGGGCATTGGTCCCGGTTCGTCCGGACCCTTTGGTCCCGGTTGGTGGGACAAACCGGGACCAATGGGCCACGCTCCTTGCCCACCACCCTTTAGTCCCAGTTCATAACACAAACCGGGACTAAAGGGCTGGTCCTAGTTGCGGCCAGTGTTTAGTCCCACCTCGCCAACCGAAGGGCGCTCACACCAGTTTATAAGCCCGTCCCTCTATGCCTTGTTGAGCTTCTCTTAAAGTGAAAATAGATGCCCTTATACAGGGAATTTCACCTAAATTCACAGTAAATTGAAATTTACTGTGAATTTAGGTTTAATTTTCTCTATAAGCGCATCTATGTTCATTTTTTATATTTATAAAATAAATAAACCTTAATAAAATAAATAAAACTAAATAAACCTTAATAAAATAAAATAAAATAAACTATAGTAACTACAATAAATAAACCTTAATAAATTAAGTAAAAATAGCAGCAGTAAAATAAATAAAAATAGCAGCAGTAAAATAAATAAAAATAAAATAATTAAAGTAAAATACATAAGTAATTAGAAATAAAATAAATAAGTTTTTTGTTGTAAGTAGAAACAAAACAAAACAAATAAAGCAAAAGAGGAAAAAAACACGAGCCATCAACTCCATAACCGCCATATCTGGGATAGAGAAGGGCGATCCCTTGGAGTGGGATTCACATACAGTTGCCCGTAACATCTACCATTCGAGCCTAGCAAGGTGGAACTCGGATCTGTCAACAGTGTGAAAGCGGCAAATAGCAGGCGGAGGAGAAGCCACCGATGTCATGTGTAGATCCCTTCTAGGTCTTGCGGATCGTGCTATTACAGCAATTTGGTTGGTTGATCCCAAAAAAAAAAGGAATTTGGTTGGTTTTCTTGAAGCCCTAGCTTGTTGTGCCGTCCTATTCTCTCAATGCAATTTAGCAAATGCTACTACAGTACAGTAAAGGGCACAAAGAAAAAGCACGCAGTGAAGGAAAATACCTCCATATCAAAGCTGCTACTTATCTTGTTGGTTATCAGGATGTGGATATGTAGAATTTTCTCTAGCCACGGCAACAGACATGCATTCATCAAGGGGGTTCACTACAGGACAAAATAAATGCTGACGTTAGTTGTTGAGGGTACGTTTGACATCCCTGAGAGACTAGATAATGAAAAGATGAATCGTCAAACCTGGATGAACAAAGACACTACCAAGTGGATGAATCTGATGGCCTGTCCTCCCTTGAAGATCATGCGTCCTCCCTTGAAGGCGCCACCAGGGCCATGGACGCCTCATACACCGCCGCCGACGTGTTGTAGTGATGAGGTATCGTGCAGGATCTGACACAGGATCACCTTCAGGCAAGATGAATAGGTGTTCAGGGGCACGACGGCAGCGGCGGCGACACCGCCGGGACTGGTAACGACGGCGGCGGCGAGCGAGCGGGAGGGTGGCGGCGGCTGCGCGCGAGTGGGAGGCCGGAGGATCACCACTCATTGTGCTCGACATATCACTACAAGAAACCTGTTAATCCATGACGGATTTCTAATGACTTCTTTGGAAACTCTCATCGATGACCTGGTAAAACCACACAAGCCCGGTGAAAGCCCGCTAAAGCCCGTCTATCCGTTCCCGTATAAAAACTTAACCCTAAATTCCCTCCTCGACCCCTGCATCGTGTCCCACAGCACGTTGCCACCCCTCGTCCCTCCCACAACGCGTAAACCTTAATAAAATAAAATAAAATAAACTATAGTAACTACAATAAATAAACCTTAATAAATTAAGTAAAAATAGCAGCAGTAAAATAAATAAAAATAAAATAATTAAAGTAAAATACATAAGTAATTAGAAATAAAATAAATAAGTTTTTTGTTGTAAGTAGAAACAAAACAAAACAAATAAAGCAAAAGAGAAAAAAACAGAGGAAAAAAATTATGCCACCTACTGGGCCACCACGGCCTGAATACGATTAGAAACCCATCCATGGGCCAGGATTCAGGCCCGCAGAAGGCCCAGTAGGCCCCACGGGCAAAGAGAACAGTTAGGCCCGAAAGCCTGCAGTTGAGAGGAGTTCGAGAGGGTGGGCGCATCAGCGCTTATAAACCACTCTCGAGCTCTCTCAACTAGCGAGGTGGGACTAAACTTTTGACGCGGGGCAGCACAAGGCCTTTGGTCCCGGTTGGTGCCACCAACCGGGACTAAAGGGGGCATTGGTCCCGGTTCGTGGCACCAACCGGGACCAATGGCCTTTAGTCCCGGTTGGTGCCACCAACCGGGACCAATGAGTTCCCTATATATACCCCATTGCCACAGCAGAGCACTCCAGAGTGCTCTGTTTTTTCTGGCCGGCGAGGGGAGGGCATTTGGGTGCTCTAGCTCACCTCCTATGCACATGAGGTGTTCGATGAAATGTCTGAGCCACACTAGTTAATCTTTGTCCTCTCGAAACTCGACCCCCGAGCTCCATTTTCCCCGAGATTTGTCTAGGTTTAGCGGTCCGTCACGTCCCGTCCCCGTCTTCACCGCCGTCGATCGCCTGCGCCGATCTCGTCGCCAGCACCACCGTGGTGAGCCTCTTGTTCTTATCTTCTTTCTGAAAGGAAAAAATTCTTACTTTAGATAGTTACTTGTCTAATTTTGTTACTTTTATTATTCCTTCTTATTACATAGTGCGATGGTTTTGGTATCCGCCCCCGTCGGCCCTCGTCCTGTCTATGATTCGGGCGTGTTATATATTATCTTTTTATAACTATTTGGTTCATTTATTGTTTATGAATAATATACCGACCAAAGTGACATAGATTTTATTTATCTAGGAGGTGGTTGAACCGGAAATTCTAACCGACCCTATTGTGGAGAGGTTAAATTTAGGTGAAGAAGAAAACAATTACTTGAAGGAAAAATAAAAAAAATTAAGGAGGAGAAGATGATATTGGAGTTGCATGTTGCGGATGTCGTCGATGATCACAAGATCAAGATGGATGCAATGCGCTTGAAGATTAGAAAGATTAGAAAATATGCCATTGGATCAATTGTTACCTTGGTTGCGATTATGATCGCATTTGTTTTCGCATTGAAATGTTTTAGATAGTTTCAATGTATGGTTTACTTAATTAGATGCTCTGGAGAGCTATATATATGTTGTTAGATGAGAACTATGTATGTACTTTGGTTCTAATGTGATGATGAACTTCTATTAATTTGGTCACTTAATTATCTATTCATGATGTTCTGTAATGGTTTTTGACACACTTAATTATATATAATGCACGCAGATGAACCGACAATGGATGTACGGTGACAGACACACCTCCGAGTACATTAAGGGCGTGCATGATTTTCTCGAAGTGGCTGAGGCAAACAAGCAGAATGGTTTTATGTGTTGTCCATGCCCTATATGTGGGAATACGAAGTCTTACTCTGACCGGAAAATCCTTCACACCCACCTGCTTTACAAGGGTTTCATGCCACACTATAATGTTTGGACGAGGCACGGAGAAATAGGGGTTATGATGGAAGACGGCAAAGAAGAAGAGGACGATGACAACTATGTGCCCCCTGAATACGGTGATGCTGCAACGGGGGAAGCTGCTGAATATCAAGAGGAACCAGTGCCCGATGATGATGATCTCCGCCGGGTCATAGTCGATGCAAGGACGCAATGCGAAAGTCAAAAGGAGAAGCTGAAGTTCGATCGCATGTTAGAGGATCACAAAAAAGGGTTGTACCCCAATTGTGAAGATGGAAACACAAAGCTCGGTACCGTACTGAAATTGCTGAAGTGGAAGGCAGAGAATGCTGTGCCTGACAAAGGATTTGAGAAGCTATTGAAAATATTGAAGAAGAAGCTTCCAAAGGATAACGAATTGCCCGACAGTACATACGCAGCAAAGAAGGTCGTATGCCCTCTAGGATTGGAGGTGCAGAAGATACATGCATGCCCTAATGACTGCATCCTCTACCGCGATGCGTACAAGGATCTGAACGCATGCCCGGTATGCGGTGCATTGCGGTATAAGATCAGACGAGATGACCTTAGTGATGTTGACAGCGAGCCCCCCAGGAAGAGGGTTCCTGCGAAGGTGATGTGGTATGCTCCTATAATACCATGGTTGAAACGTCTGTTCAGAAACGAAGAGCATGCCAAGTTGATGCGATGGCACAGTGAGGACCGTAAGAAAGACGGGAAGTTGAGAGCACCCGCTAACGGGTCGCAGTGGAGAAAAATCGAGAGAAAGTACTGGGCTGAGTTTGCAGCTGACCAAAGGAACGTATGGTTTGGTTTAAGCGTGGATGGCATTAATCCTTTCGGGGAGCAGAGCAGCAATCACAGCACCTGGCCCGTGACTCTATGTATGTATAACCTTTCTCCTTGGATGTGCATGAAGCGGAAGTTCACTATGATGCCAGTTCTCATCCAAGGCCCTAAGCAACCCGGCAACGACATTGATGTGTACCTAAGGCCATTAGTTGAAGAACTTTTACAGCTGTGGAATGGAAATGGTGTACGTACGTGGGATGAGCACAAACAGGAGGAATTTAACCTGCACGCGTTGCTGTTTGTAACCATCAACGATTGGCCCGCTCTCAGTAACCTTTCAGGACAGAGAAACAAGGGATACCACACATGCACGCACTGTTTAGATGACACTGAAAGTATATACCTGGACAAAAGCAGGAAGAATGTGTACCTAGGCCATCGTCGATTTCTTGCGACCAACCATCAATGTCGAAAGAAAGGCAAGCATTTCAAAGGCGAGGCATATCACTGGAAGAAGCCCGCCATGCGTACCGGTGATCACGTACTTGCTATGGTCAATGATTTACACGTAATCTTTGGAAAGGGTCCCGGCGGACTAGCTGTTCCGAATGACGCTGAGGGACACGCACCCATGTGGAAGAAGAAATCTATATTTTGGGAACTACCCTACTGGAAAGAGCTAGAGGTCCGCTCTTCAATCGACGCGATGCACGTGACGAAGAACCTTTGCGTGAACCTGCTAGGCTTCTTGGGCGTGTATGGGAAGACAAAAGAGACACCTGAGGCACGGGAGGACCTGCAACGTTTGCACGAAAATGACGGCATGCCTCCGAAGCAGTATGAAGGTCCTGCCAGCTACACTCTTACGAAAGAAGAGAAAGAAATCTTCTTTGAATGCCTGCTCAGTATGAAGGTCCCGACTGGCTTCTCGTCGAATATAAAGGGAATAATAAATATGCCAGAGAAAAAGTTCCAGAACCTAAAGTCTCATGACTGCCACGTGATTATGACGCAACTGCTTCCGGTTGCATTGAGGGGGCTTCTACCGGAAAACGTCCGATTAGCCATTGTGAAGCTATGTGCATTCCTCAATGCAATCTCTCAGAAGGTGGTCGATCCAGAAATCATACCAAGGCTAAGGAGTGATGTGGCGCAATGTCTTGTCAGTTTCGAGCTGGTGTTCCCACCATCCTTATTCAATATCATGACGCACGTCCTAGTTCATCTAGTCGACGAGATTGTCATTCTGGGGCCCGTATTTCTACACAATATGTTCCCCTTTGAGAGGTTCATGGGAGTCCTAAAGAAATATGTCCATAACCGCTCTAGGCCAGAAGGAAGCATCTCCATGGGCCATCAAACAGAGGATGTCATTGGGTTTTGTGTTGACTTCATTCCTGGCCTTAAGAAGATAGGTCTCCCTAAATCGCGGTATGAGGGGAGACTGACTGGAAAAGGCACGCTTGGAGGGGGGGACTCAATAATATGCAGGGACGGATATTCTTGGTCTCAAGCACACTACACAGTTCTACAGAACTCTACCTTGGTGACCCCGTATGTCGATGAACACAAGAACAGTCTGCGCTCCAAACACCCGGAGCAGTGTGACGACTGGGTTACATGTGAACACATCAGGACTTTCAGCAGTTGGTTGGAAACACGTCTCAGAGGTGACACCACTGTTTGTGATGAGTTGTACTCGTTGTCCAGGGGACCATCTTTGACTGTATTGACTTACAAAGGATACGAGATAAATGAGAATACATTTTACACGATCGCCCAAGATAAAAAGAGCACCAACCAAAACAGCGGTGTCCGCTTTGATGCAGCAACCGAGAGGGGAAAGGACACATATTATGGTTACATAATGGACATATGGGACTTGACTACGGACATGATTTTAAGGTCCCTTTGTTTAAGTGAAAATGGGTCAATCTGTCAGGAGGCGGGGTACAGGTAGACCCACAGTACGGAATGACAACAGTGGATCTGAACAATCTTGGCTACACTGACGAACTGTTCGTCCTAGCCAATGATGTGGCATGGGTTATCTATGTGAAGGACATGTCTACCAGACCGAGGAAAAGAAAAGATAAGGAAGCGAATACATCATATGATGAGCCAAAGCGCCACATAGTTCTTTCAGGAAAAAGGGACATTGTGGGAGTGGAGGGCAAGACAGACATGTCTGAAGATTATGAAAATTTTCATGAAATTCCTCCCTTCAAAGTCAAGGCTGACCCAAGCATCCTGATAAACGATGAAGATTATCCATGGTTACGGCGCAATAAGCAAATGACACCAGCGAAGAAAAAGTGAAGACTTTCTCCAGCAACTATTATGATGATACCATGCCAACTTTGTAATAGACGAGTATGATACCATTGTCCGTTTTGTACAATAAGTGCATCTAGTTTTTGCCGTAACCCTCTCAACTTTTTTGCACATGCTATGTGGATGAAACGATGATACCATGCCAACTTTCAACCTTTTCAGAGTTCATTTGAAATGCTTTTCAATTTTAGGGTCTTATAGCTCAAAATAATTAGTAAATGCATGAAAAATAACAGGCAAAAAAATAAAAATTATGCCACCAACTGGGCCACCACGGCATGAATACGATTAGAAACCCATCCATGGGCCAGGATTCAGGCCCGTAGAAGGCCCAGTAGGCCCACAGGCATGTACAGAGAGGTTAGGCCCGTAAGCCTGCTTTAGAGAGGAGCTCGACAGCTCAGGCGCACCGCACCTTATAAACAGGTGCGGCTCTCTCTTAGCTAGCGAGGTGGGACTAAACTCACCACCACGCCGCTGTGCAAGGCCATTGGTCCCGGTTGGTGGCACGAATCGGGACCAATTCCACCCTTTGGTCCCTGTTGGTGCCACGAACCGGTACTAATGAGGCTGTGGCCCCACGAGCACCTTTAGTACCTGTTCGTGGCATGAATCGGTACTAGAGTTTCTTACTAAGCAGTTTTTTAGTCCCACCTCGCTAGCTGAGAGGCACTAGGAGCGGTTTATAAGCCCTGAGTGCAGAGACGATAAAGAAGAGGCACAATGCTCACGTTGCTTAGCTTCAAGCCTTGAGGAATAAGGTAGACTGCATCGAGCTATGTGCAGTTCAGTCTACACTATTCCGAAAGGCTTGAAGCAAATCAACGAGCATTGCGCCTCTTTTCTATTTTTAATAACTTATTACAACTCCGGACTTCTTGTGTTCCGACAAAATAAAATAAACTTTAATAAAATTTATGAAACTAAAATTAACAAAGTATTTTCTGTTCAAAACATTATAAGAAACCTCTATTATTATTGAAACTAAAATCATATAAAATTGATGCAACTAAAATTATCGAGTATTTTCTGTTCAAAATCATTAAAAGCAAAAAGAATTTTCATAAAGAACTTTTTTTGATAGAAACTTTAATAGCAAAAAAATTATCATAAAGTAAAATAAATAAGTAATTAGAAACAAAATAAAATAAAGTAAATAAGTTTTTTGTTGTAAGTAGAAAGAAAACAAAATAAATATAGCAAAAAAGAAAACAAAAAAACTAAATACAGCAAAAAGAATTTTCATAAAGAACTAATGGCACTAATAGAAAGTTTATATTTTTTCTAAAACTAATGGCACTAACAGACAGTTTATAATTTTGCTGACCTAAAAGCAAAAAGAATTAAAAAATAAAGCAAAGAACAAAAGAAAATAAATAATGCAAAAAAAACAAAAAACTAAAAAAAAAACTATTTTTGTAGTAAAGTTAATCACAAACTTGTGATTCACACAAATTACATAGAATTCAAATTTTAACTATTTAAATTTGAAAACTAATGGCACTAACAGAAAGTTTATAAATTTTCTGACCTAAAAGCACAAAGAATTAAAAAATAAAGCAAAAAACAAAAGAAAATAAATAATGCAAAAAACAGAACCAAAAAACTGGAATTTTTTTTAGAAAAACTGCCACCTATTGGGCCACCACGGCCTGAATACGACTAGAAACCCAACCTGGGCCAGGATTCAGGCCCGCAGAAGGCCCAATATGTCCACAGACAGCACAGTGTGACATTAGGCCCGTAAGCCTGCATTTGAGAGGAGCTCGAGAGGGCAGCCGCAGTGGGGCTTATAAACCACTCCGAGCCCCTCTCAACTAGCGAGGTGGGACTAAACTTTTGGCCGCGGGCAGCGCAAGGCCTTTGGTCCCGGTTGGTGCCACGAACCGGGACCAATGCCCTTGCTATATAACCAGGACTTGTGAAAATTTCCCATCTCCGTCGCCTCCCTCGCCAGTGCCCCCGCCGCCAGGATGCCCAAATCGCTCGCGCGCTCCTCGTCGCCGTCTACGCTGCCGCCAACGCCGTCGCCTCCCCGAGCCCACGCCGTCCTCGTCGCCGGCATCCCTCAGCCCGCCGTCCTCGTCGTCCCCGTCGCCGCGTGCGTCCCCGAGCCCACCCCTCCACGTCCCTGTCGCCGCCTACCGTCCCGAGACCGCCGTCCCCGTCACGGCATGCCGCCCCGAGCCCGCCGTCCTCGTCGCCGGACTCCTGCCATCGCCCCCCCTCGAAGTGAGCCCCCCCCTTTCCCATGGTCCCGATCGAGCGCCGCTCTTGCGCCCGAGTGCCCCTTGCTCTCTGCCGCCCCTGCTCCATGGTCGCGGCCGGCCCCGACGCATTGAAGAGCAGAAGGAGAGGAGAACTATGTATGGTTTAATTAATTAGATGCTCTAGAGAGCTATATATATGTTGTTAGATGAGAACTATGTATGTACTTTGGTTCTAATGTGATGATAAACTTCTATTAATTTGGTCACTTAATTATCTATTCATGATGTTCTGTAATGGTTTTTGACACACTTAATTATATATAATGCACGCAGATGAACCGGCAATGGATGTACGGTGACAGACACACCTCCGAGTACATTAAGGGCGTGCATGATTTTATCGAAGTGGCTGAGGCAAACAAGCAGAATGGTTTTATGTGTTGTCCATGCCCTATATGTGGGAATACGAAGTCTTACTCTGACCGGAAAATCCTTCACACCCACCTGCTTTACAAGGGTTTCATGCCACACTATAATGTTTGGACGAGGCACGGAGAAATAGGGGTTATGATGGAAGACGGCGAAGAAGAAGAGGACGATGACAACTATGTGCCCCCTGAATACGGTGATGCTGCAACGGGGGAAGCTGCTGAAGATCAAGAGTAACCATACGATGTGCCCAATGATGCTGCAAGGGGGGAAGCTGCTGAAGATCAAGAGGAACCAGTGCCCGATGATGATGATCTCCGCCGGGTCATACTCGATGCACGGACGCAATGCGAAAGTCAAAAGGAGAAGCTGAAGTTCGATCGCATGTAGAGGATCACAAAAAAGAGTTGTACCCCAATTGCGAAGATGGAAACACAAAGCTCGGTACCGTAGTGGAATTGCTGCAGTGGAAGGCAGAGAATGTGGTGCCTGACAAAGGATTTGAGAAGCTATTGAAAATATTGAAGAAGAAGCTTCCAAAGGATAACGAATTGCCCGACAGTACACACGCAGCAAAGAAGGTCGTATGCCCTCTAGGATTGGATGTGCAGAAGATACATGCATGCCCTAATGATTGTATCCTCTACCGCGGTGCGTACAAGGATCTGAACGCATGCCCGGTATGCGGTGCATTGCGGTACAAGATCAGACGAGATGACCCTAGTGATGTTGACGGCGAGCCCCCCAGGAAGAGGGTTCCTGCGAAGGTGATGTGGTATGCTCCTATAATACCACGGTTGAAACGTCTGTTCAGAAACGAAGAGCATGCCAAGTTGATGTGATGGCACAGTGAGGACCGTAAGAAAGACGGGAAGTTGAGAGCACCCGCTGACGGGTCGTAGTGGAGAAAAATCTAGAGAAAGTACTGGGCTGAGTTTGCAGCTGACCCAAGGAACGTATGGTTTGGTTTAAGCGCGGATGGCATTAATCCTTTCAGGGAGCAGAGCAGCAATCACAGCACCTGGCCCGTGACTCTATGTATGTATAACCTTCCTCCTTGGATGTGCATGAAGCGGAAGTTCATTATGATGCCAGTTCTCATCCAAGGCCCTAAGCAACCCGGCAACGACATTGATGTGTACCTAAGGCCATTAGTTGAAGAACTTTTACAGCTATGGAATGGAAATGGTGTACGTACGTGGGATGAGCACAAACAGGAGGAATTTAACCTGCACGCGTTGCTGTTTGTAACCATCAACGATTGGCCCGCTCTTAGTAACGTTTCAGGACAGAGAAACAAGGGATACCACACATGCACGCACTGTTAAAAATAGATGACACTGAAAGTATATACCTGGACAAAAGCAGGAAGAATGTGTACCTGGGCCATCGTCGATTTCTTCCGACCAACCATCAATGTCGAAAGAAAGGCAAGCATTTCAAAGGCGAGGCAGATCACCGGAAGAAGCCCGCCATGCATACCGGTGATCACGTACTTGCTATGGTCAATGATTTACACGTAATCTTTGGAAAGGGTCCCGGCGGACTAGCTGTTCCGAATGACGCTGAGGGACACGCACCCATGTGGAAGAAGAACTCTATATTTTGGGACCTACCCTACTGGAAAGAGCTAGAGGTCTGCTCTTCAATCGACGTGATGCACGTGACGAAGAACCTTTGCGTGAAGCTGCTAGGCTTCTTGGGCGTGTATGGGAAGACAAAAGATACACCTGAGGCACGGGAGGACCTGCAACATTTGCACGAAAAAGACGGCATGCCTCCAAAGCAGTATGAAGGTCCTGCCAGCTACGCTCTTACGAAAGAAGAGAAAGAAATCTTCTTTGAATGCCTGCTCAGTATGAAGGTCCCGACTGGCTTCTCGTCGAATATAAAGGGAATAATAAATATGCCAGAGAAAAAGTTCCAGAACCTAAAGTCTCATGACTGCCACATGATTATGACGCAACTGCTTCCGGTTGCATTGAGGGGGCTTCTACCGGAAAATGTCCGATTAGCCATTGTGAAGCTATGTGCATTCCTCAATGCAATCTCTCAGAAGGTGATCGATCCAGAAATCATACCAAGGCTAAGGAGTGATGTGGCGCAATGTCTTGTCAGTTTCGAGCTGGTGTTCCCACCATCCTTCTTCAATATCATGACGCACGTCCTAGTTCATCTAGTCGACGAGATTGTCATTCTGGGGCCCGTATTTCTACACAATATGTTCCCCTTTGAGAGGTTCATGGGAGTCCTAAAGAAATATGTCCGTAACAGCGCTAGGCCAGAAGGAAGCATCTCCATGGGCCATCAAACAGAGGATGTCATTGGGTTTTGTGTTGACTTCATTCCTGGCCTTAAGAAGATAGGTCTCCCTAAATCGCTGTATGAGGGGAGACTGACTGGAACAGGCACGCTTGGAGGGGGGACTCAATAATATGCAGGGACGGATATTCTTGGTCTCAAGCACACTACACAGTTCTACAGAACTCTACCTTGGTGACCCCGTATGTCGATGAACACAAGAACAGTCTGCGCTCCAAACACCCGGAGCAGTGTGACGACTGGATTACATGTGAACACATCAGGACTTTCAGCAGTTGGTTGGAAACACGTCTGAGAGGTGACACCACTGTTTGTGATGAGTTGTACTCGTTGTCCAGGGGACCATCTTCGACTGTATTGACTTACAAAGGATACGAGATAAATGAGAATACATTTTACACGATCGCCCAAGATCAAAAGAGCACCAACCAAAACAGCGGTGTCCGCTTTTATGCAGCAACCGAGAGGGGAAAGGACACATATTATGGTTACATAATGGACAAATGGGACTTGACTACGGACATGATTTTAAGGTCCCTTTGTTTAATTGCAAATGGGTCAATCTGTCAGGAGGCGGGGTACAGGTAGACCCACAGTACGGAATGACAACAGTGGATCTGAACAATCTTGGGTACACTGACGAACCGTTCGTCCTAGCCAATGATGTGGCACGGGTTATCTATGTGAAGGACATGTCTACCAGACCGAGGAAAAGGAAAGATAAGGAAGCGAATACATCATACGATGAGCCAAAGTGCCACATAGTTCTTTCAGGAAAAAGGGACATTGTGGGAGTGGAGGGCAAGACAGACATGTCTGAAGATTATGAAAAGTTTCATGAAATTCCTCCCTTCAAAGTCAAGGCTGACCCAAGCATGCTGATAAACGATGAAGATTATCCATGGTTACGGCGCAATAAGCAAATGACACCAGCGAAGAAAAAGTGAAGACTTTCTCCCGCAACTATTATGATGATACCATGCCAACTTTGTAATAGACGAGTATGATACGATTGTCCGTTTTGTACAATAAGTGCATCTAGTTTTTGCCGTAACCCTCTCAACTTTTTTGCACATGCTATGTGGATGAAACGATGATACCATGCCAACTTTCAACCTTTTCAGAGTTCATTTGAAATGCTTTTCAATTTTAGGGTCTTATAGCTCAAAATAATTAGTAAATGCATGAAAAATAACAGGCAAAAAATTAAAAATTATGCCACCTACTGGGCCACCACGGCATGAATACGATTAGAAACCCATCCATGGGCCAGGATTCAGGCCCGTAGAAGGCCCAATAGGCCCACAGGCATGTACAGAGAGGTTAGGCCCGTAAGCCTGCTTTAGAGAGGAGCTCGACAGCTCAGGCGCCCCTTACCTTATAAACAGGTGCGGCTCTCTCTTAGCTAGCGAGGTAGGACTAAACTCACCACCACGCCGCTGTGCAAGGCCATTGGTCCCGGTTGGTGGCACGAATCGGGACCAATTCCACCCTTTGGTCCCTGTTGGTGCCACGAGCCGGTACTAATGACGCTGTGGCCCCACGAGCACCTTTAGTACCTGTTCGTGGCACGAATCGGTACTAGAGTTTCTTACTAAGCAGTTTTTTAGTCCCACCTCGCTAGCTGAGAGGCACTAGGAGCGGTTTATAAGCCCTGAGTGCAAAGACGATGAAGAAGAGGCGCAATGCTCACGTTGCTTAGCTTCAAGCCTTGAGGAATAAGGTAGACTGCATCGAGCTATGTGCAGTGCAGTCTACACTATTCCGAAAGGCTTGAAGCAAATCAACGAGCATTGCGCCTCTTTTTTATTTTTAATAACTTATCACAACTCCGGACTTCTTGTGTTCCGACAAAATAAAATAAACTTTAATAAAATTTATGAAACTAAAATTAACAAAGTATTTTCTGTTCAAAACATTATAAGAAACCTCTATTATTATTTAAACTAAAATCATATAAAATCGATGCAACTAAAATTATCGAGTATTTTCTGTTCAAAATCATTAAAAGCAAAAAGAATTTTCATAAAGAACTTTTTTTGATAGAAACTTTAATAGCAAAAAGAATTATCATAAAGTAAAATAAATAAGTAATTAGAAACAAAATAAAATAAAGTAAATAAGTTTTTTGTTGTAAGTAGAAACAAAACAAAATAAATATAGCAAAAAAGAGAACAAAAAAACTAAATACAGCAAAAAGAATTTTCATAAAGAACTAATGGCACTAATAGAAAGTTTATATTTTTTCTAAAACTAATGGCACTAACAGACAGTTTATAATTTTGCTGACCTAAAAGCAAAAAGAATTAAAAAATAAAGCAAAGAACAAAAGAAAATAAATAATGCAAAAAACAAAACAAAAAAACTGAAAACAAATCTATTTTTATAGTAAAGTTAATCACAAACTTGTGATTCACACAAATTTCATAGAATTCAAATTTTAACTATTTAAATTTGAAAACTAATGGCACTAACAGAGAGTTTATAAATTTTCTGACCTAAAAGCACAAAGAATTAAAAAATAAAGCAAAAAACAAAAGAAAATAAATAATGCAAAAAAGAGAACCAAAAAACTGGAAAAAAAATAAAAAAACTGCCACCTATTGGGCCACCACGGCCTGAATACGACTAGAAACCCAACCTGGGCCAGGATTCAGGCCCGCAGAAGGCCCAATATGCCCACAGACAGCACTGTGTGACATTAGGCCCGTAAGCCTGCATTTGAGAGGAGCTCGAGAGGGCAGCCGCAGTGGGGCTTATAAACCACTCCGAGCCCCTCTCAACTAGCGAGGTGGGACTAAACTTTTGGCCGCGGGCAGCGCAAGGCCTTTGGTCCCGGTTGGTGGCACCAACCTTGACCAATGCCCCCCCTTTAGTCCCGGTTGGTGCCACCAACCGGGACCAAAGGCCGCCGCTTCCCGCCCTTTGGGCTGCTGAAAAGGGACCTTTGGTCCCGGTTGGTGGCACCAACCGGGACTAAAGGGTGGCATTGGTCCCGGTTGGTGCCACGAACCGGGACCAATGCCCTTGCTATATAACCAGGACTTGTGAAAATTTCACATCTCCGTCGCCTCCCTCGCCAGTTGCCCCGCCGCCAGGCTGCCCAAATCGCTCGCGCGCTCCTCTTCGCCGTCTACGCCGCCGCCAACGCCTTCGCCTCCCCGAGCCCGCGCCATCCTCGTCGCCGGCATCCCTCAGCCCGCCGTCCTCGTCGTCCCCGTCGTCGCGTGCCTCCCCGAGCCCACCCCTCCACGTCCTTGTCGCCGCCTGCCGTCCCGAGACCGCCGTCCCCGTCACCGCATGCCGCCCCAAGCCCGCCGTCCTCGTCGCCGGACTCCTGCCATCGCCGCCCCCCTCGAAGTGAGCCTCCCCTTTCCCATGGTCCCGATCGAGCGCCGCTCTTGCGCCCGAGTGCCCCTTCATATCTGCCGCCCCTGCTCCATGGTCGCCGCCGGCCCCGACGCATTGAAGAGCAGAAGGAGAGGAGAAGGAGTGGAGCAGCAGCAAGACGCCGTCCAATTTTCTGAAATTTCTGAATTTTTTTACAGATATGAACAGTGCATATAGAGGGTGTTTGATCAAATGCTAGATGGCTTTGGGCATTTTTATAATATATGATATTTTTTGTGGTGCGGTACTGATGCAAGACAAAGGTGATGGGAAAATTTCAGAATTTTTGGATTGTTTTAGAATAGGTTTTCAGCAAGGAATTTGAATCTGGTTCAAATTTCATTTGAATGGAATTTGAAAATTTTGAACTATGGATCAGAAGGTTTTTGGTGAAATGGAGTGTGGGTACTGTCATGAAGTTGGTGTAAATTTTGTGGTTGTAAAAGAGTTAGGAAAATTTAGAATGTGCTAAATATGTCAAAAAATATTTTTTTGTTCATATACAGAAAGTTTTTATATATGATCCATGGATGTATGCATTGATATATATGAGAAATGATGTTCATAGAATATTTACCAAGTATATATGTATTTTTGTTCATAGCATTTTTTTTCCATTTATATATTTATGTGGCTATAGATGGATATATATGAGAAATGATGATCCATGGAAAAGTTTTATATATGCAAAAGTTACATTTTTAGAAAAGTTTTATATATCTAGCTAGGAAAGGAAGAAGAAGAAAAAGAAGGAGAGGAAAAAGGAAAATAAGAAGAGGAAGAAAGGAGAAGAAGAGGAGAGGAAGAAGAGGAGAAATAAATAAGAAGAGGAAAAAAGAAGAGGAGAAGAAGAAAGGAATAGAAGAGAAGAAGAAAAAATAGAAAAAATTATATTTTTTCTTCTTCTCTCCTCTATTCCTTTCTTCTTCTCCTCTTTTTTTCTTCTTTTTTTCTTCGATCTTCTCCTCTATTCCTTTTCTTCTTCTCCTCTTTTTATTTCTTCTTCGTTTTCTTATGTTTTATCGGGTCTGTCGTCGTCGATATACCCCTCTCCCGATAACTTCAACACGAGGGGGTCGATATACCCCCTCCCCGCCGATAATATTATTTTCCCATGTACGTATGTCGTCGTTGTCGATATAACCCCCTCCCGATAACTTCAACACGTGGGGGGGGTCGATATACCCCCTCCCCGATTACATTATTTTCCCATGTATGTATGTCGTCGTTGTCGATATATATAACTCCCTCCCAGATAACTTCGACATGATGGACGGTCGATATTTATACCCCCTCTCGACCGTGATAACTTATACCACGGGAGCACCCCCCGGCCCTCTCGCTCGACCAAAAGTCTCGAGGACACCCAAACCGTAGAAAAGAAGATGTCGGTCTCCTACCCCCTCCCGCCGCGCCCCTACCCTTGAAGCGTTGCCTAGGCCACCCCAAACCCGGAATAAGCTAGGTCTAGGTTTGCACTAATATATCCACCTGCTGTCATGTTTGTGTAATAATTGCCATGTTGTAATATTTGCAGAAACAATGGAGCACAGACGAGATGAGCAAGCAGAAGAGGTGTTGGGGGACATAATCTTAGCCGGAGGTGATATCTTGTCGTATCTTAACGACAATGATGGTCTGGAAGAACAGGGTGAAGAAGCAGGTTACGGTGATCGAAGAGTGGAGGAGGAAAGACATGATTATGATGGCTCCGGTGAGCCAATGCTGGTGCAAGAAGGAGCCCGTGGTGACGGCTCCGGTGACCGAACAGAGTCCGGCCAGGTAAATATATTAGTTAAGCCTGTGCTGACTAGCTAATTGATGCATTCATTGTTTTGGTATGTACACATATTAATTAACACTCGTCTTTCTTCTTTTTTCTAGCCCTCCGGATCGAGCACAACTTCGGTAAAGAGACGAGGCCCGAAGAGAAAGTTGCGCTCGGATGAAAGGTTTGAGATCACAGCAATCGCGCGCGACGGCCAACCGATTGAACCCCTCCGGACAAAGGATGCATTTGCTGCTCAGTGCGGGGTTCTAGTTAGGGACAAGATCCCGATCAGCATCCACCAATGGTATAAGCCTAAGAAGGAAGACCCTGAGGTGTCTTATGTCAATGATATGCAGAAAGATGATCTTTGGACTGAGCTGAAGGCAAATTTCACCCTACCGCCAGAGGAGGATCCGGAGAAGCCAGTTATAGAGCAATTAATCAAGTCTCATGCTCTTAAGAAGATGGCAGACCTATTCAGGAGGTGGAAGAATGAGCTGAAAACGTTTGTCGACAAAGAAGAGACACCAGAATTCATCGGCTGGTATGAGAATATCAGAGATCACTAGCCCGCATTTGTGGCCCACAAGACATCGGAAAAGAGTAAGAAGATGTCAGCGACAAACAAGAAGAATGCTGCGAAGAAGAAGCTTCACCATCGCACGGGGTCAGGTGGCTACCTCAAAGCCCGACCTAAGTGGGCCAAGGCTAAGAATGATCTGCTTGAAAAAGGGATCGAACCACAGAGAATGAACTGGACAGACCGTTGCCGGACTTGGTTCTTCGGGGCTGGCGGAACCTTGGACCCTGTATCAGGGAGGTGCGTTTGGACGAACGAGCTTTTGAGAATACCAGTCAAGAAGATTCAGCAATATATCGATAGAGCGCAGGAAGGGACGTTCGTTCTAGACAGAGAGAACGACGAGCTCACAATGGCCCTCGGGAATCCTGAGCACCCTGGACGGACACGAGGCACGCCAGGCTCCGTTCCGTGGAAGGCTGGTTTTCCGGACGCGGGCGGTTACAAAAGCCAGGAGAGGAGGAAAAAAGTGGAGCAGATCCAAATTCAGAAGCTGCACGAAAGGGTTCAAGCGCTAGAGGAACGAGACGGCAATCGACATGCCGAAACTGCCCCCGAAGCTACACCGCCATCTCAGCGGAGAAGCAGCGTGGCTTCCACCGAGCTGCTTCAGCTGGAGCATGCGGCTCCTGCTAGCTACCCCGTGGATGCTATCACGGAGTCTCAACATTGCCACCTTATGGCGGAATGGCAGAACTTCAAAGTCAAGGCGGCTGTTGGCTCTGTTTTACCTCCTGAACCCGGCGCAACCTACCACTGCCGGCCGATTCCAGAAGGATATGCTAGGGTGATGGTGGATGAAATAACGGAGGGATTTGAGGAGCTCCAGCTTGACCACCCTACCGGTGAAGGGGAGACTCGGTTGGGTTCTGCTCTGAAGACTCCATGCCTATGGCGGAAGGAGCTCATCAAGCTTCCGAACTGGACGGCTCCGGCGAGTAAGGGCACTCCGCCTCCTCCTCCGGCGAGTGATCAGGGCACTCAGCCTCCTTCTCCGGCGCGTGGCGGCACTCCGCCTCCTTCTCCGCCAGCGCCGGCGCGCCAGAGCAGCCAGCCTCCTCCTTCTCCGCCTCGTCAGCAAGGGCGGAAGAGACCCGCCGCCGCTGCGGCTGCTCCGGCGCGTCGTAGTCCTTCTCCTCCGCCTCGTAAGCAAGGAAAGAAGACAGCCGCAGCCGCTCCGTCTGCTCTGCCGGCGTCTAGCAGTACAGCTGCCAGAGGCGGGAGGCAATACAGATTCGGTCCTTCTCTGAAGACTCCAGAGAAGTTACCATACGAGAGGACCGAGGAGGAAACCAGGAAGATCGTGCGAGCCGAAGTGACAAACTTCTTTGAAGGGGTGAAAGCAAAGAAACATCCACCTCCGGAGGAGAAGGTAGATCCGGTGAAAGCAAAGCGCACTCTGGCTGCCCTGACAAAACCACCAAAGTCTCCGCCGAGAGGCAACTATGAGCGCATTCTTGCAAAGACATATGCCGAAGCGGAGCGGTCGGGAAGTACTGTCAGTGATAAAAGGTTAAAAGAACGACGAGCTGGGAAAAAATTGCCCAGCTCGGCGAACAAGCGAACCAATCGTGCCCCCCGCTCAAGGTGTCAAAAGACATCGTCGCTAATGATCCGAGTATGGTGCCCGGTTATAGCAATCTTGGAGATTACCTGCCCGACGATGTACATTATGAAATCATGGAGGTGGACGAACACAAATACCATTACGGGAAGCCTCTCGTCAAAGATGAAAGATCTCTAAGCACGATGATGCGAAGACTACATGATTGGTACATGAAAACCTGCAGAGAGTCTGATGGGATGGATACTTTGACGCTGAGAGTTAAACCGGAGCATGACCTCGTTGGAATTGATCTGCTGAATGTTCCATTTGAGGATTTCTTCCAGTTTTACAATCAAAAGGCCCTCGATAAAACAACGATCACTTGCTACTGTCTGTAAGTAGTACTACTTCTGTCATTAAGTCTCTCTATATAGGTCAGCTCTTTCATTGCATGTATTTATACTTATCCTCACTATATTATGCAGATTGAAGATCGCCGAATTGAAGAAAAGACAAATCGGTGATATTGGGTTCATTAACACAAATCTCATAGATGCATATACGGTTGAAAAACATCCCAAAGAAGCCGAGGCCAACTTGCTACAATCGTTGGTATTAAATCAAAACAAAGATATAATACTCTTTCCTTACAACTTCAAGTGAGTGTTACTGTCTTGTGCATATTCGGTTTCCCTTATTAGTCCAGGTTATGGTAATGTAATTGATGACTTATGCATGCATGCGCAGCTTCCACTATATTCTCCTAGAGATTAAGATTGAGGAGGGAGTAGTAACCGTCTTAGACTCAAGACGAAAAGATCCCCAGGACTATGCGAACATGACTCAAATGCTCGAGAAGTAAGTTAAATCGATCATTATCCACCATATCAGCAACTTTGTTCATTTCCTGATATCAAGTAATTGTTTTCTTTGTCTGGCAGGGTTTGGAGAAAATTCACCTCAAAAGCTCCGGGACTGCCGAAGAAGCTGCAATTTAATCACCCGAAAGTAAGTACTATAGTAGCATGTTCCGCGCATCTCCTAGTGATTCAAGCGCTAGTTTCATCAATACCATTTAGCATGCTTGCTTATCAGTTTCATTGACCTCTATTTCTTGTAAAGTGGTTGTGGCAGGAACCCGGGAATAATTACTGTGGATACTACGTTTGCGAGTCCATCCGCTACACGACCTGTGAGCGGGGCTACACTGAAGAACAATATGAAGTGCGTAAGCAATAATATTCACAATTTTATTGTATTACCATCATTTGTGTTGAGTTTCATTTATTCATATATATATGTATTGACCCCCTTCTTCAATTAGATGTTTCGGAAGCGGGATGAACTCCTAGCACCAGATCGTATGCGAGGAATTCAAGAGGAATTGGCGGCATTCTTCCTTGACCACGTGATCGCTGAAAACGGAGAATACTATGTGGACCCTGTGTTCCTACAATTTAATTAGGAGATTGTATTGTAAGAGATAATTATTGTATATATGTAGCCGGTAGTGTCGGATAGATATACGAGAACTTCTTGTTCGACCAATATCTCGGAGAAGGAGAGGTGGTCGATATCACTTCTCTCTGTATGCATATGTTCTTGACGATCTTCTATTTCCTTCATTTGATTACTAGCTAGCGTGTCTACTCCTCTCCATACGTATATAGTACGTAGCGTCGACCAAGCATGGAGATAAGAGAGGACACTTCTCTCTATTAATTAGCTAGCTAACACAATATATGAAACACCTAAATTAACCCCCCAAAACCCCAAAACCACCCCCTTTCAAAAAAAACAAAAACCTCAGCTCCTGCCAGCTGCTGACGCGTGGATGCCTATTGGTCCCGGTTGGTGACACCAACCGGGACAAAAGGCCCTGCCTATTGGTCCCGGTTGGTGGCACCAACACCAACCGGGACCAAAGGCCCTCCTGCCTGGGCTCCCCGCACCGGCCACGTGGACGGCCTTTAGTCCCGGTTCGTGTAAGAACCGGGACTAAAGGGCTAGGGCATTAGTAATGACCCTTTAGTCCCGGTTCCAGAACCGGGACTAAAGGCCCTTATGAACCGGGGTAAAAGCCCATTTTCCTACTAGTGATAACAAGAATCCTAGACGGGTATATTGATGGAGAGTAGTCCTTATCTTGCTCACCAAGTCTTGTGGAATCTTCCCCGTATATGTCATGTGCTGCCCAAACTGGCTCATTAGTGAACCGCCACGGGGGTCCTTGGCCCGAGCCACTATTCGGGAGATGATGTGGTGAGTACCCCAAGTCTAGGACATCGTCAATAAGCGCAACAGTTTTGATTCAGAATACAATATCTCTCTTGTGTCCGTACATCCACCCCTCGTCACTAGCATGGAAAAGTTGCCAAAAGAAGTAACATCTACTATGGACGAGCTTCCGTTGGAGAGGTTACGATTGATGCAACATGAAGGAGTTAAGACGAGATTCATTTATGAGGTCCTGCGTCTATGTGAAGCACTACCGGAATCAGCGCCTTTACCGAGTGCCTCAAAAACATGGTAAAGGGAAAAACTCGGCAAAGGTTGTGCCAAGTGTAGTACTCGGCAAAGGTTTTGCCAAGTGTAGTACTCGGCAAAGGACACCCAGCATACCCCCTTCCAGCAAACAGAAGTTTGCTGAGAACCATTTGTCGGACACTCGGCAGCAAGTTTGTCGAGCGTTTTCATGGTGCTCGGCAAAGGTATAACTCCATAAAAAATAACTAACGGACAACAAAAAAGAGGAAATCAGTCAATTTGCCAGGTGTCAATGTTTTGCCGAGTGTTGCACTCAGTAAAACCTTTTTGCATAACAAAAAGACACCGGCGGTGGCGCTGATGGCTGGAGCTGGTCGCGCTTGCGGTAGGGCGGTGCTCAAGACGACGGACGGGTCTACCTATTGTTGTCTAGGTGCTCATCGCATCAGTACACACGCACATATCACCGGCGAGCTTCTAATCCGAAGCATGTACGTGCATCATGCTTGCCGAGCCACATGCATACATCAATACACAATAAACTGGCATGCATGCATCAACATGCCAACATAACACACGTAGGTACAATGCTAGACAACACACACGCATCACGCCGGCAAGCCGCATAACGAGTTGAAGCCCTTGATCTCCGAGATGCCATAGATGTCCAGGCCACTGCCATGCTCGAGGTTGAACTCGGCCAGCGTCACGAGGAGCTGGCCGGAGAGCACGCTTTACAGGGCGGCCAGTGGTGAACAGTGAGATGAGCTTGGTGTGAGAAGATAGAGAACAAAGAGAGATGCGGTGTTTCTGGCTGTGATTGAGATGGAGGAGATAAGGAGAGAGAGAGGGGAAGGCGCGGTGACATATAGCCAGATGGAAGGCTGCCACGTGATCAATCCATGTGATTTCCTGAGATTGGTCAAGAGTGTGCTTTCTCTTTGCCAATAAGTAAAAGCATTACTTCTACCGAGTGTAACAACTCGTAAATACCAAAAAATATTAGAAAAATTGCAAATGAACCAAAAACTTGGGAATTGCCATCAAATATTGTCTACTTTATGTGAAAATTGGAGTGGAGCCATTTTGCATCCTATTTTTTGTACTTGCTTCACAAAAGATACACATTTTTTACATTTAGAAAATAGTAATTAATTTTGTTTTACAAAACAGGTAGAAAATCTATTTGGCAACATTGTTTGTAATGGTAAGATGCACATATGTGTCAAATGTGTGCACATTATAATAAACTATACGGTGAATATGGCGATCACCTTGGTCATTTGACATGAAAGTCATGAATTTCCATACACGATAGCCCATTTTGTAAAGGATTTTTTTTTCAAAATTGTCATATTGAAAGTTTGGCATATTTGCTCGCAACTAATACACATAAAAGGATTCCATGCGAAAGGATTGCATTTTTTGAACTTGTATTCTTTTATTTCAAACGGGGTCAAAATGGCCGGCATGGCTATTCATGAGAAGGGGTCGAATCTCTCAAAGCTCTAAGTGGCTCTTCCACATAATGACTACTTGTGTACCTAAACATGTGTTTTGTTAATTTTGAGGACAGATCTATCACACACTTAAAGTTCAAATTTGAATTACTTTCACGAAATCAACATAAAGTCATTGAAATGTGCGGAAGTAACTAGAGATCTAGAAAATTTATAGAACTTGGGAATTGTCCAGTACATACGGTCTACTTTATGTGAAAATTAGAGTGGTACCAATTTGCATCGTGGTTTTTGTAGTTGCTTCACAAAAAATACCCATTATTGACACATAGAAAATAGAAAATGATTATATTGTATAAAAGGTTGAAAACTCTATGTGGCAACATTGTATCCAAGTTCACCACATTATCATAAACTATGCAATGAATATAGTCCTCACCTTAATTGTTTGGCTAGAAACTCATGAATTTCCATACTTAATAGCCCATTTTGTGAAGAATTTTTCGCAAAATTGTCGTAATGTAAGTTAGGCATTTTTCCTCACAAATAGTACGCATAAAATGAGTCCATGCGAAAGGATTGCAGTTTATGAACTTTTATTCATTTTCTTTCAGTTTTTCAAAAGGTTCAAAATGACCGGCATGACTATTTATAGCAAGGAGTTGAACATTTCCAAACTATAAGTGGTTCTTCCACATAATGAATACTTGTGTACCTAAATATGTTGGTTGCTAATTTTTAGGACAGAGCTATTACACAATTGCAGTTCAAATTGAATTACTATCGGGAAATCGGCATAAAGTCATTTAAATGTGTGAAAGTAACTAGAGACCTAGAAAATCTATAACACTTGGTAGTTGTTCGTCAAATATGGCCTTCTTCATGTGAAAATTAGGATAGAACCATTTTGCACCCTGGTTTTTTAATTGCCTCACAAAAAATACACATTTTTATACTTAGAAAATAGAAAATGGTATTTTTTGACAAAAAGTACAAAACTCTGTTTGGCAACATTGTTTGTAATGGAAGGATTCACCTATATGCCCAAGTTCACCACATTATCATAAACTATGGAATGAATATGGTCATTGCGTTGGTCATTTGAGACCAAATTTTTCATGGGAAAAAGTGTAAATAATATGGCCTCAAATGTAAAAGTTGTCAACATAAAATTATCATTCTCATCAAAATGAACAACTTTGATTTTTGAAGCATCTTCATCCGAGGTCGTATGCAAAATCTACAGCCAAAACAATGCATTGTAGCTAACACCCCCTTTTGCCGAGTGGGACACTTAGCAGAGACCCCCTTTTTCCGTGTTTAGCACTCGGCAACACCACGGTTGCCGAGTTTTGTTCTTTTACTGAGCGTTTCGTTGACGATACTCGGCTAAGTACCTATTTGTCGAGTTTTGATTTATGCCGAGAACTTCTTTGGTAGGAACTCGGCAAAGATACTATTGCCGACTGCGTAACATATTGCACTCGACAAGGAGCCTACACTCAGCAAAGACGAAAATTCCAGTAGTGAAGCTTTAAAAGAGCGAGTGCTTGTGTTTAGCCAGTTTCTTTAACCATTGGACTTGATCATGGAACAGCCGAGGAAAGAGTTCAATTGGACTAAACGCAACGAGCTCTTGTATATGAGTGGAAATGTCTCCGTTAAAACACGCAAGGCCTTGATGGTGGACTTCAATGATATGGAGAGCGGGGCCAAGGTGATGCTTGCATCGACCAAGGTGTGTGGAGAAGGTATTACCCTCTTTGGAGCATCGTGTGTGGTGCCCCTCGATGTTGTGTGGAACCCTTCTGACCAAAGGCAGGCGATTGGACGTGCATATCGAATTGGTTAGCAAAAGATTGTCCATACATATAATCTAATCACAGAAGGAACACAAGAGAAGTGCAAAATATGATATACAAGCTAAGAAGGAGAAAATGTCCAAATTGTTGTTTTCAAGTGAGCCACATCCTGTGGAGTGCAAACTGTCATCAGAATTTATTTCCATTGATAGGATTTTGAAACAAATGACAGAAGATGAAAATCTCAAAGAGATTTTTGTGAATGTACTCCCATCATAGTGACAATAGAACTTATAGACCTCTGGTAAGTGGAAGCTTCTAAGATCAGAATGTTGCAATTCCCATATTTTTTTGTGGTGCTTATGCTTTTATATCATTTGTGGACAAGCACGCGTTCTATCAAATTCTGAATTTATGGATTCTTCAACAAAGAATTAAAATTATTTGCAAGGTATTGAAAATAGAAATTCTAAATTGTGATCGTATATGTGGTACGCCTCCTTTGGGTGAAAAGTTTGAAAATGGAATCCCTACAATTTTTATATCTATCTGGAAGACGGGGCAGCACCATTCATGGGCTTCCATCGTTCATGCCGTAAGGAGTGCACACACACACTCAATGCACCAGCCCATAGCTATAGCTAGCCTCACGCAAGTCTGACCATATAAGCGATCAGGCGCTCTCATCTTGTGTTGACATTTCTAATGTTCTCGCTTTATATTTGTTATGGTCGATCTCTGTTCATTTCCAAATTCACAAGTGTATTATTTTTTAATCAGGGATAGAACAGTCCGGATGCCTTAGACCTAAGGGGTCTACTGGCATGTCTTGATAGTATGTATGTCATGTATACCGATATCATATTCCATCAGTCTAATTTGTTTATTTTTGTTATTTTTAGAAGGCATGAATACAATGTTTGATGTATGTCATGTGTGCTTCACACTTTTTCATCCTTCCCAACAACAATTGCTACACTTCAATCTACAATGTGCGTAGAAGGTGCTGAGAGCCTGAATCGAGTTGCCCGTTGTCTATCGTCGGGAGATGGAAAATGAATACCCAGACATGGACCTGGCTCCTGCACGAGAACAACCTGAAGAAAAAGTTTAGCTTTATTTTGGTCAAAATGTATCATCCACTTTTCTAAAAATGAAGTCGTGCTTTTCAAAAAGTATAAATTCCATGTACTTCTTAGAAATTCTGGCTGTTTGGATGTTGTCTTGAAGAAGAGGCGGCACGGTCAGCTAACGAGTCGAAGCAGGTCGGCGTGTTGTATGTTGGCTTGAAGAAGAAGCGACAAGATCACCTGATGAGTGGAAGCCCCCGGTCCAACCGAGGTGTCAAAGCCTCCATTAAGCTGACGATTTGAAGCAGGTCGGCATGTTGTATGTTGGATTCAAGAAGAGGCGACATGCTGATGCCGACGCATGTCAAAATTTGTGACGCGGTCGATGCCAGGTTGATGAAGTAACTATGTGGCGATGATAGTGTCCCCACCCCGTGTAATTCGTGGGGCGATGATTCCTGATTATTAACCCTTCACCATGCCGAACTCTTCGTCGGCTCACCAAGGTGATGATCCAATGAGGTTGACCTCGGCTCGACGAAGCGTGGATCTATCTAGCGCAAGTCGGCAGCCCTGGAGGAATGTTGTTGGTCTGGTTTGACACGAACGCGACGGTGAAGATTACCTCGAAAAAGCCTATAAAATTTGTGGCCACGTGTTTGAGAATAACACACAATACTCTATGAAAAAAATCCTTCAGAAAGTATATCCAATATCGCGTTGATGCAATATCCGAAAATTGATGCACTCCTCAGACTCGACCCAGAGTTTGAACGGTCGGATCGAGCTGGAATTTTGAGAGTTGGTCGGTATAAAAATTCCGTAGCCAAAGAACGGTTGGATATTCCAAAGCATGTCCCCGCTGGACTCTGTACTCCTCGCCCTAAACACATCTAGATTCTGACCAAGATTCGACAGCGCTCCAGTATATTGGAGATTACCGGAGATTCGTCCATTGTAACACAATGAAATTATAGAGGTTTGTTCTAGATACAATTCCGCACAATTCTACCAAAGCAATTGTCAAAGCGACACTGGAGGTGGCAGGGATGGCAAACACGAAACGATTGTTCAGAAAAGTTGCACGGTTGCCTGAGAACAATGTTGACATTGAGACCCCGACCTCCATGGATGATTCTCCCGTGATAGATCGTAGTTGATGTTGATGAAAGCTTATCATGCCTCAACTCTCGACGGAGGAGGTATGATCTGCTAACTAGAGATTCGGGCACCGAAGTCGCGCCATGAAGATCTAAGTCGTTGACCGATGGTCCCATTTATCCTTCTTTCGACCACACAGTGGAACTCCCAATGAAAGCACCAATGTCGGTGTCAAAATCAGTAAGCTCGGGTAGGGGGGCCGAGCTATGAGATATGATCGATGGGTAAAACCCTACGTCCTGCTCTTGCTTAAATTATGAGTGTATCAAAGTAGAGAGTTGATGTACCTCGAGATCGTATGTTGTGGTCTACACCCTAGGGGTAATGATGATGATGAATGTCAGATGTTGTGTATCGACTAGCCTGGTCTCGGCTTATATAATGTACCAGAGGCCTAGGATAACAAGAGTCCTAGACGGGTACATTGGTGGAGAGGAGTCCATATCATGATCACCAAGTCTGGTGGAATCTTCCTCGTATATGTCATCTGCTCCCCGAAGTGGCTCATTAGTGAACCGCCACCGGGGTCCTTGGCCCGACCCACTGGTCAGGAGATGATGTGGTGAGTACCCCTAGTCTAGGATATCGTCAATAAGCGCAATAGTTTCGATTCAGAATACAAGATCTCTCTTGTGAACGTACATCCGCCCCTCGTCGCTGGCATGGAAAAGTTGCCAAAAGAAGTAACATCTACTCTGGACGAGCTTCTGTTGGAGAGGATACGACTGATGCCACGTGAAGGAGTTAAGACAAGATTCGTTTATGAGGTCGTGCGTCTATGTGAAGCACTACTGGAATGAGCGCCTTTACTGAGTGCCTCAAAAACTCGGCAAATGGTAAAAAACTCGGCAAAAGTTTTGCCGAGTGTAGTACTCGGTAAAGGACACCAAGCATACCCCCTTCGGCCAAGAACCATTTGTCGGATACTCGGCAGTAAGTTTGTCAAGCGTTTTCATGGTGCTCAGCAAAGGTTTAAACTCCATAAAAAAAGAACTAACGGAGAACAAAAAAAGGAGGAAATCAGTCGGTTTGCATGGTGTCAATGTCTTGCCGAGTGTTCCACTCGGTAAAACTTTTTTGTAGAACGAAAAGACACCGGCGGCGGCGCCGATGGCTGAAGCTGGTCGTGCTTGCGGTAGGGCGGGGCTCAAGATGACGGACCGGTCTACCTATTGTTGTCTAGGTGCTCATCGCATCAGTACACACGCATATATCAGCCGGCGAGCTCCAAGTCCAAAGCATGTACGCGCATCATGACGGCCGAGCCACATGCATACATCAATACACAATAAACCGTCATGCATGCATCAACATGCCAACATAACACACGCACGTACAATGCCAGACAACACACACGCATCACGCCGACAAACCACAGAACGAGTTGAAGCCTTCGATCTCTGAGATGCCGTAGATGTTCGGGCCACTTCCATGCTCGAGGTTGAACTCCGCCAGCGTGACGAGCAGCTGGCCGAAGAGCACGCTACACAGGGTGTCGCCCAAGTCGCTGGTCTTCTGCTCTTCTCCAGCGGCCAGTGGTGACCAGTGAGAGGTGCTTGGTGTGAGAAGATAGAGAAGAAAGAGAGAGGAGATGTTTGTGGCTGTGATTGAGAGGGAGGAGATAAGGAGAGAGAGAGAGAGGGCGAAGGCGTTGTGAGATGAAGCCAGATGGAAGGCTGCCACGTGTCAATCCATGTGATTTCGTGAGATTGGTCGAGAGTGTGCTTTCTCTTTGGCAATCAGTATAAGCATGACTTTTACCGAGTGTAACAATCCGTAAATACCAAAAAATATTAGAAATATTGCAAATGTACCAAAAAATTGGGAATTGCCATCAACTATTGTCTACTTTATGTGAAAATTGGAGTGGAGCCATTTTGCATGCTAATGTGTGCATATTACAATAAACTATGTAGTAAATAAGGCAATCAGCTTCGTTAGTTGACACGATAGTCATGGATGTCCATACACGATAGCACGTTTTGTAAAGGATTCTTCATCCAAATTGTCGTATTGAAAGTTCGGCATTTTTCGTCGCAACTAATACACATAAAAGGAGTCCATGCGAAAGGGTTGCATTTTTAACTTGTATTCTTTTTTTTCAAAACAGGGTCAAAATGGCCGGCATGGCTATTCATGACAAGGGGTCGCATCTCTCATTGCTCAAAGTGGTTCTTCCGCATAATGACTACTTGTGTACCTAAACATGTGTTTTGTTTATTTTTAGGACAGAGCTATCACACACTTAAAGTTCAAATTTGAATTAGTTTTAGGAAGTCAACATAAAGTCATTGAAATGTGCGGAAGTAACTAGAGATCTAGAAAATTTATAGAACTTGGGAATTGTCCATTACAGACGGTCTACTTTATGTGAAAACTGGAGTGGTACCTATTTGCACCCTGGTTTTGTACTTGCTTGGCAAAAAATAACCATTTTTGACACATAGGAAATAGAAAATGATTTTATTGTATAAAAAGTTGAAAACTCAATTTGGCAATATTGTTTGCAATGCCAGTATGCACCTATATATCCAAGTTCACCACATTATCATAAACTATGCAATGAATATGGTCATCGCCTTAATCGTTTGGCTTGAAAGACATGAATGTCCATACTTCATAGCTCATTTTGTGAAGGAATTTTTTTCAAAATTTTCGTAAGGTAAGTTAGGCACTTTTCCTCACAAATAGTATACATAAAAGGAGTCCATGCGAAAGGACTGTAGTTTTTCAACTTTTATTCATTTTATTTATTTTTTCAAAAGGGGTCAAAATGACTGGGATTGTGGCAAGGAGTTGAACATTTCCAAACAATAAGTGGTTCTTCCATATAATGATTACTTGTGTACCTAAAAATGTTGTTTGCTAATTTTTAGGACAGAGCTATCACACAATTGCAGTTCAAATTGAATTACTTTCGGGGAATCAGCATAAAGTCATATAATGTGTGAAAGAAACTAGAGACCTAGAAAATCTATAACACTTGGTAGTTGTCCATCAAATATGGTCTACTTCATGTGAAAATTGGGATAGAGCCATTTTGCACCCTGGTTTTTGTAATTGCCTCACAAAAAATACACATTTTTTGATACTTAGAAAATTGAAAATTATATTTTTGTACAAAAAGTTCAAAACTCTATTCGGCAACATTGTTTGCAACCTATATGCCCAAGTTCACCACATTATCATAAACTCTGGAATGAATATGCTCATTGCGTTGTTCATTTGAGACAAATTTTTCTGGAAAAGAGTGTACATAATATGGCCTCAAATGTAAAACTTATCAACATAAAATTATCAGTCTCGTCAAAATGAACAACTTTGATTTTTGAAGCATCTTCTTCCGAGGTCGTATGCAACTGCTACAGCCAAAACAATGCATTGTAGGTAAGACCCCCTTTCTCCGAGTTTAGCACTTGGCAACACCCTGGTTGCCGTGTTTTGTTGTTTTACCGAGTGTTTCATTGACGATACTTGGCAAATTACCTATTTGCCGAGTTTTCAATTTCTGTCGAGTACTTCTTTGGTAGGAACTCAGCAAAGATACTATTGCTTACTGCCTAACATATTGCACTCGGCAAAGAGCCTAACACTCGGCAAAGATGAAAATTCTAGTAGTGAAGCTTTAAAAGAGTGAGTGCTTGTGTTTAGCCAGTTTCTGGAAAGAGTTCAACTGCACTAAACGCAACAAGCTCATGTATATGAGTGGAAATGTCTATGTTAAAACCCGCAAGGCCTTGATGGTGGACTTCAATGATATGTAGTGCGAGGCCAAGGTGATGCTTGCATCGACCAAAGTGTGTGGAGAAGGTATCACCCTCTTTGGAGCATCGCGTGTGGTGATCCTCGATGTTGTGTGGAACCCTTCTGACCAAAGGCAGGCGATTGGACGTGCATATCGAATTGGTCAGCAAAAGGTTGTCCATACATACAATCTAATCGCAGAAGGAACACAAGAGAAGGGCAAATACGATATACAAGCTAAGAAGGAGCAAATGTCCAAATTGTTGTTTTCAAGTGAGCCACAGCCTGCGGAGTGCAACCCTTCATCAGAATTTATTTCCGTTGACAGGATTTTGGAAGAAATGACGGAAGATGAAAATCTGAAAGAGATTTTTGTGAATATACTCCCATCGTAGTGACAATAGAACTTATAGATATATGGTAAGTGGAAGCTTCTAAGATCAGGGTGTTTCAATTTCCATATTGTTTTGTGGTACTCATCCTTTTGTATCATTAGTGGACAAGCAGGCATTCTATCAAATTCTGGATTTATGGATTCTTCAACAAAAGTAGTAAAATTATTTGTAAGGTATTGAAAATAGAAATTCTAAATTGAGATCGTATATGTGGTACGCCTCCTTTGGGTGAAAACATTGAAAATGACAGCCCTACAATTTTTATATCTATCTTGAAGATGGGGCAGCACCATTCAGGTGCTTCCATTGCTCTTGCCGTATGGAGTGCACACACACACTCCATGCACCAACCCATCGCTATAGCTAGGCTCGCACAAGTCTGACCATATAAATGATCGGGCTCTCTCATCTTGTGTTGACATTTCTAATATTCTAGATTTATATTTGTTATGGTCAATCTCTATTCATTTCCAAATTCACACAAGTGTATTATTTTTCAATCTGGGATAGAACAGGCTGGATGCCTCAGACCTAAGGGGTCTGCTGGCATGTCTTGATAGTATGCATGTCATGTATACCGATATCATATTCCATTAGTCCAATTTGTTTGTTTTTGTTTTTTTAGAAGGCATTAATACAATCTTTGATGTATGTCGTGTATGCTTCACACTTTTTCATCCTTCCAAACAACATTTGATACACATCAATCTACAATGTGCGTACAAGGTGCTGAGAGCCTGACTTGAGTTACCCGTTGTCTATCGTCGGGAAAGGGAAAATGATTACCCGGATAATGGACCCGACTCTTGCACGAGAACAACCCGAAGAAAAAGTTCAGCTTTATTTTGGTCAAAATGTATCATCCACTTTTCTAAAAATGAAGTCGTGCTTGTCAAAATGTGTAAGTTCCATGTACATCTTTGAAATTTTGGCTTTCTGGATGTTGTCTTGAAGAAGAGGCGGCACAGTCAGCTAATGAGTTGAAGGAGGTCGGCATGTTGTACTTTGGCTAAAAGAAGTGGCGGCACGGTCAGTTGACGAGTCGAAGCCCCCGGTACAGCCGAGGTGTCAAAGCCTCCATCTCAGCTGACGAGTCGAAGCAGGTCGGTGTGTTAGATGTTGGCTTGAAGAAGAGGCGACATGCTGATGCCGACGCAGGTCAAAATTTGTGACGCAGGCAAAGATACTATTGTCGACTGCCTAACATAATACACTCGACAAATAGCCTAACACTAAGCGAAGACGAAAATTCTAGTAGTGAAGCTTTAAAAGAACGAGTGCTTGTGTTTAGCGAGTTTCTTGAACCATTGGACTTGATCATGGAACAGCCGAGGAAAGAGTTCAACTGGACCAAACGCGACGAGCTCCTGTATATGAGTGGAAATGTCTTCGTTAAAACCCGCAAGGCCTTGATGGTGGGCTGCAATGATATGGAGAGCGAGGCCAAGGTGATGCTTGCATCGACCAAGGTCTGTGGAGAAGGTATTACCCTCTTTGGAGCATCGTGTGTGGTGCCCCTCGATGTTGTGTGGAACCCTTCTGTCCAAAGGCAGGCGATTGGACGTGCATATCGAATTGGTCAGCAAAAGATTGCCCATACATACAATCTTATCGCAGAAGGAATACAAGAGAAGGGCAAATATGATATACAAGCTAAGAAGGAGCAAATGTCCAAATCGTTGTTTTCAAGTGAGCCACAGCTTGCGGAGTGCAACCCGTCACCGGAATTTATTTCCATTGACAGTAGATGAAAATCTGAAAGAGATTTTTGTGAATGTACTCCCATCATAGTGACAATAGAACTTATAGATCTCTGGTAAGTGTAAGCTTCTAAGATCAGAATATTGCAATTTCCATATTTGTTTGTGGTAGTTATCCTTTTATATCATTTGTGGACAACACACGTTCTATCAAATTCTGACTTTATGGATTCTTCAACAAAAGAAGTAAAATTATTTGCAAGGTATTGAAAATAGAAATTCTAAATTGTGATCTTATATGTGCTACGCTTCCTTTGAGTGAAAAAAATTTGAAAATGGCAGCCCTACAATTTTTATATCTATCTGGAAGATGGGGCAGCACCATTCAGGTGCTTCCATTGTTCATGCCGTAAGGAGTGCACACACACACTCCATGCACCAGCCCATAGTTATAGCTAGCCTCGCACAAGTCTGACCAAATAAGCGATCAGGCGTTCTCATCTTGTGTTAACATTTCTTATGTTCTCGTTTTATATTTGTTATGGTCGATCTCTGTTCATTTCCAAATTCACAAGTGTATTATTTTTCAATCAGGGATAGAACAGGCTGGATGCCTCGGACCTAAGGGATCTGCTGTCGTGCCTTGATTGTATGTATGTCATGTATACCGATATCATATTCCATGAGTCTAATTTGTTTGTTTCTGTTATTTTTAGAAGGCATCAATACAATGTTTGATGTATGTCATGTGTACTTCACACTTTTTCATCCTTCCCAACAACAACACTTCAATCTACAATGTGCGTAGAAGGTGCTGAGAGCCTGACTCGAGTTGCCCATTGTCTATCATCGGGAGATGGAAAATGAATACCCGGACAATGGACATGACTCCTGCACGAGAACAACCTGAAGAAAAAGTTTAGCTTTATTTTGGTCCAAATGTATCATCCACTTTTCTAAAAATGAAATCCTGCTTTTCAAAATGTGTAAATTCGATGTATGTCTTTGAAATTCTGGCTTTTTGGATGTTGTCTTGAAGAAGAGGCGGCACGGTCAGCTAATGAGTCGAAGCAGGTCGACGTGTTGTATGTTGGCTAGAAGAAGAAGCGGCAGGGGCACATGACGAGTCGAAGCCCCCGGTCCAGCCGAGGTGTCAAAGGCTCCAAGTCAGCTGAGATTCAAACGAGGTCGTCGTGTTGGATGTTGCCTTGAAGAAGAGGCGACATGCTGATGCCGAGAAACAAAATTTGTGATGCGGTCGATGCCAGGTTGATGAAGTAACTGCGTGGCGATGATAGTGTACCCGCCCCGTGTAATTCGTGGGGCGACGGTATTGGTGATGATTTAGCCTTCGCCATGCCGAACTCTTGGTCGACTCACCAAGGTGATGATCCAATGAGGTTGGCCTCGGCTCGACGAAGCAATGATCTATCTAGCGCAAGTCGGCAGCCCTAGAGGAATGTTGTCAGGCTGGTTTGACACCAACGCGACGGTGAAGATTACCTCGAAAAAGCCTATAAAATTTGTATGTGTTTGAGAATAACACACAATACTCTATGAAAAAATCCTCCAGAAAGTATGTCCAATATCGCGTTGATGCAGAAATATACGAAAATTGATGCACTCCTTGGACTCGACCCGGAGTTTGAACGGTCGGATCGAGCTGAAATTTTGAGAGTTGGTCCTTATAAAAATTTCGTTGCCAATGAACGGTTGGATATTCCAAAGCATGTCCTCGCTGGACGCCTCGCCATAAACACATCTAGATTCTGACCAAGATTCAACAGCGCTCTAGTATATTGGAGATTACCGGAGATTCGTCCATTGGAACACAATGAGATTATAGAGGTTTGTTCTAGATTCAATTCCGCACAATTCTACCAAAGCAATTGTCAAAGCGACACTGGAGGTGGCAGGGATGGCAAACACGAAACGACTGTCCAGAAAAGCTGCACGGTTGCCTGAGAACAATGTTGACATTGAGACCCTGACCTCCATGGATGATTCTCCCGTGATAGATCGTAGTTGATGTGGATGGAAGCTTATCATGCCTCAAATCTCGACGGAGGAGGTATGATCTGCTAACTAGAGATTCGGGCACCGAAGTCGCGCCATGAAGATCTAAGTCGTTGACCGATGGTCCCATTTATCCTTCTTTCGACCACACAGTGGAACTCTCAATAAAGGCACTAATGTCAGTGTCAAAACCAGTAAGCTCGGGTATGGGGGCCGAGCTATGAGATATGATTGATGGGTAAAACCCTACGTCCTGCTTTGCTTATATTATGGGTGTATCAAAGTAGAGAGTTGATGTACCTCTAGATCGTAAGTTGTGGTCTACACCCTAGGGGTAATGATGATGATGAATGCGAGATGTTGTGTATCGAGTAGCCTAGTCTTGGCTTATATAATGTACCGGAGGCCTAGGATAACAATAGTCCTAGACGGGTACATTGGTGGAGAGGAGTCCTTATCTTGATCATCAAGTCTTGTGGAATCTTCCCCGTATATGTCATCCGCTGCCCGAACTGGCTCATTAGTGAACCGTCACGGGGTCCTTGGCCCGACCCACTATTCGGGAGATGATGTGGTGAGTACCCCTAGTCTAGGACATCATCAATAAGCGCAACAGTTTCGATTCAGAATACAATATCTCTCTTGTGTCCGTACATCCGCCCCTCGTCACTAGCATGGAAAAGTTGCCAAAAGAAGTAACATCTGCTGTGGATGAGCTTCCGTTGGAGAGGTTACGATTGATGCAACATGAAGGAGTTAAGACCAGATTCGTTTATGAGGTCCTGCGTCTATGTGAAGCACTACTAGAATCAGCGCCTTAACCGAGTGCCTCAAAAACATGGCAAATGGTAAAAAACTCGGCAAAGGTTTTGCCGAGTGTAGTACTCGGCAAAGGACACCCAGCATACCCCCTTCCGGCAAACAGAAGTTTGCCGAGAACCATTTGTCGGACACTCGGCAGTTAGTTTGTCGAGCGTTTTCATGGTGCTCGGCAAAGTTTTAAACTCCATAAAAGAAGAACTAACGGAGAACAAAAAAAGGAGGAAATCAGTCAGTTTGCATGGTGTCAATATCTTGCCGAGTGTTCCACTCGGTAAAACTTTTTTGTAGAACGAAAAGACACCGGCGGCGGCGCTGATGGCTGAAGCTGGTCGCGCTTGCGGTAGGGCGGGGCTCAAGATGACGGACCGGTCTACCTATTGTTGTCTAGGTGCTCATCGCATCAGTACACACGCATATATCAGCCGGCGAGCTCCTAATCCAAAGCATGTACGCGCATCATGACGGCCGAGCCACATGCATACATCAATACACAATAAACCGTCATGCATGCATCGACATGCCAACATAACACACGCACGTACAATGCCAGACAACACACACGCATCACGCCGACAAACCACATAACGAGTTGAAGCCTTCGATCTCTGAGATGCCGTAGATGTTCGGGCCACTTCCATGCTCGAGGTTGAACTCCGCCAGCGTGACGAGCAGCTGGCCGAAGAGCACGCTACACATGGTGCCGCCCAAGTTGCCGGTCTTTTGCTCTTCTTCGGCGGCCAGTGGTGAACAGTGAGATGTGCTTGGTGTGAGACGATAGAGAAGAAAGAGAGAGGAGGTGTTCGTGGCTGTGATTGAGATGAACGAGATAAGGAGAGAGAGAGGGGAAGGCGCGGTGAGATATAGCCAGATGGAAGGCTGCCACGTGATCAATCCATGTGATTTCGTGAGATTGGTCCAGAGTGTGCTTTCTCTTTGCCAATCAATAAAAGCATGACTTTTACCGAGGGTAACACTCCGTAAATACCAAAAAATATTAGAAATATTGCAAATGAACCAAAAACTTGAGAATTGCCATCAAATATTGCCTACTTTATGTGAAAATTGGAGTGGAGCCATTTTGCATTCTATTTTTGTACTTGCTCACAAAAGATACAATATTTTTACATTTTGAAAATAGTAATTAATTTTGTAGTACAAAACAGGTAGAAAATCTATTTGGCAACATTGTTTGTAATGGTAAGATGCACCTATGTGGCAAATGTGTGCACATTACAATAAACTATGCAGTGAATATGGCGATCACCTTGGTCATTTGACATGAAAGTCATCATGAATGTCCATACACGATAGCCCATTTTTTTTTGAAAATTGTCATATTGAATGTTCGGCATTTTTTCACGCAACTAATACACATAAAAGGGGTCCATGCGAAAGGATTGCATTTTTGAACTTGTATTCTTTTATCCAAAACGGGGTGAAAATGGCCGGCATGGCTATTTATAACAAGGGGTCCAATCTCTCAAAGCTCTAAGTGGTTCTTCCACACAATGACTACTTGTGTACCTAAACATGGTTTTTTTTCATTTTTAGGACAGAGCTATGACACACTTAAAGTTCAAATTTGAATTACTTTCAGGAAATCAACATAAAGTCATTGCAATGTGCCGAAGTAACTAGAGATCTACAAATTTATAGAACTTGGGAATTGTCCAGTACATACGGTCTACTTTATGTGAAAATTAGAGTGGTACCAATTTGCATCGTGGCTTTTGTACTTGCTTCAGAAAAAATACCCATTTTTGACACATAGAAAATAGAAAATGATTTTATTGTATAAAAAGTTGAAAACTCTATTTGGCAACATTGTTTGCATTGCCAATATGCACCTATATATCCAAGTTCACCACATTATCATAAACTATGCAATGAATATAGTCCTCACCTTAATCATTTGGCTTGAAACTCATGAATTTCCATACTTCATAGCCCATTTTGTGAAGGATTTTTTTTCAAAATTGTCGTAATGTAAGTTAGGCATTTTTCCTCACAAATAGTACACATAAAATGAGTCCATGCAAAAGGATTTCAGTTTATGAACTTTTATGCATTTTCTTTCATTTTTTCAAAGGGGTCAAAATGACCGGCATGACTATTTATAGCAAGGAGTTGAACATTTCCAAACTATAAGTGGTTCTTCCATATAATGAATACTTGTGTACCTAAATATGTTGTTTGCTAATTTTTAGGACAGAGCTATCACACAATTTCAGTTCAAATTGAATTACTTTCGGGAAATCGGCATAAAATCATTTAAATGTGTGAAAGTAAGTAGAGACCTAGAAAATCTATAACACTTGGTAGTTGTCCATCAAATATGGCCTACTTCATGTGAAAATTAGGATAGAACCATTTTGCACCCTAGTTTTTGTAATTGCCTCACAAAAATACACATTTTTGGTACTTAGAAAATAGGAAATGATATTTTTGTCAAAAAGTTCAAAACTCTATTTGGCAACATTGTTTGTAATGGAAGGATTCACCTATATGCCCAAGTTCACCACATTATCATAAACTATGGAATGAATATGGTCATTGCATTGGTCATTTGGGACCAAATTTTTATGGGAAAAGTTTAAATAATATGGCCTCAAATTTAAAAAAATTCGACGTAAAATTATCAGTCTCATCAAAATGAACAACTTTGATTTTTGAAGCATCTTCATCTGAGGTCGTATGCAACTGCTACAGCCAAAACAATGCATTGTAGCTAAGACCCCCTTTTGCCGAGTGGGACACTCGGCAAAGACCCCCTTTTCCGAATTTAGCACCGGCAACACCCTGGTTGCCGAGTTTTGTTGTTTTACCAAGCGTTTCGTTGGTGATACTCGGCAAAGTACCTATTTGCCGAGTTTTAATTTATGTCGAGTACTTCTTTGGTAGGAACTCGGCAAACATACTATTGCCGACTGCCTAACATACTGCACTCGACAAATAGCCTAACACTAAGCAAAGACGAAAATTCCAGTAGGGAAGCTTTGAAAGAGCCAGTGCTTGTGTTTAACTAGTTTCTTGAACCATTGGACTTGATCATGGAACAGCTGAGGAAAGAACTGGACTAAACGCGACGAGCTCCTGTATATGAGTGGAAATGTCTCCATTAAAACCCGCAAGGCCTTGATGGTGGGCTTCAATGATATGGAGAGCGAGTCCAAGGTGATGCTTGCATCGACCAAGGTGTGTGGAGAAGGTATTACCCTCTTTGGAGCATCGCGTGTGGTGCCCCTCGATGTTGTGTGGAACCCTTCTGTCCAAAGGCAGGCGATTGGACGTGCATATCGAATTGGTCAGCAAAAGATTGTCCATACATACAATCTAATCGCATAATGAATACAAGAGAAGGGAAAATATGATATACATGCTAAGAAGGAGCAAATGTCCAAATTGTTGTTTTCAAGTGGGCCACAGCTTGCGGATTGCAACCCGTCACCGGAATGTATTTCCATTGACAGGATTTTGGAACAAACGACAGAAGATGACAATCTGAAAGAGACTTTTGTGAATGTACTCCTATCATAGTGACAATAGAACTTATAGATCTCTGGTAAGTGGAAGCTTCTGAGATCAGAATATTGCAATTTCCATATTTGTTTGTGGTACTTATCCTTTTATATCATTTGTGGACAAGCACACGTTCTATCAAATTCTGAATTTATGGATTCTTCAACAAAAGAAGTAAAATTATTTGCAAGTTATTGAAAATAGACATTCTAAATTTATGTGGTACGCCTCCTTTGGGTGAAAAAATTGAAAATGGCAGCCCTACCATTTTTATATCTATCTGGAAGATGGGGAAGCACCATTCAGGTGCTTCCATTGTTCATGCCGTAAGGAGTGCACACACACACTCCATGCACCATCCCATAGTTATAGCTAGCCTCGCACAAGTCTGACCAAATAAGCGATCAGGCGCTCTCAAGTCTTGTGTTGACATTTCTTATGTTCTCGCTTTATATTTGTTATGGTCGATCTCTGTTCATTTCCAAATTGACAAGTGTATTATTTTTCAATCAGAGATAGAACAGGCTGGATGCGTCAGACCTAAGGAATCTGCTGGCATGCCTTGGGAGTTTGTATGTCATGTATACCGATATCATATTCCATCAGTCTAATTTGTTTGTTTTTGTTATTTTTAGAAGGCATCAATACAATGTTTGATGTATGTCATGTGTGCTTCACACTTTTTCATCCTTCCCAACAACAATTGCTACACTTCAATCTACAATGTGCGTAGAATGTGCTGAGAGCCTGACTTGAGTTGCCCATTGTCTATCATCAGGAGATGGAAAATGAATACCCGGACAATTGACATGACTCTGCATGAGAACAACCTGAAAAAAAGTTTAGCTTTATTTTGGTTAAAATGTATCATCCACTTTTCTAAAAATGAATTCCTGCTTTTCAAAATGTGTAAATTCCATGTACGTCTTTGAAATTCAGTCTTTTTGGATGTTGTCTTAAAGATAAGGTGGCACGGTCAGCTAACGAGTCGAAGCAGGTCGACGTGTTGTATGTTGGCTAGAAGAAGAATCGGCACGGGCACCTGACGAGTCGAAGCCCTGGTCCAGCCGAGGTGTCAAAGTCTCCACGTCAGCTGACGATTCAAAGCAGGTCGTCGTTGTTGGCTTCAAGAAGAGACGACATGCTGATGCCGACAAACAAAATTTATGACGCGGTCGATGCCAGGTTGATGAAGTAACTGCGTGGCGATGATAGCGTACCCGCCCCTTGTAATTCGTAGGGCGACGATATTGGTGATGATTTGGCCTTCGCCATGCCGAACTCTTGGTCGGCTCACCAAGGTGATGATCAAATGAGGTTGGCCTCGGCTCAACGAAGCGATGATCTATCTAGCGCAAGTCGGCAGCCCTCGAGGAATGTTGTCGGGCTGGTTTGACACCAACGCGACGGTGAAGATTACCTCGAAAAATCCTTCAGAAAGTATGTCCAATATTGCGTTGATGCAGAAATATCCAAAAATTGACGCACTCCTCAGACAGGACCCGGAGTTTGAACGGTCGGATCGAGCTGAAATTTTGAGAAATGGTCGGTATAAAATTTTTGTAGCCAATGAACGGTTGGATATTCCAAAGCATGTCCCCGCTGGACGCTGTACTCCTCGCCCTAAACTCATCTAGATTTCGACCAAGATTTAACAGTGCTCCAGTATATTGGAGATTCGTCCATTCGAACACAATGAAATTTTAGAGGTTTGTTCTAGACTCAATTCTGCACAATTACACCAAAGAAGTTGTCAAAGCGACACCCGAGGGGGCAGGGATGGCGAACACGAAACCACTGTCCAGAAAAGCTGCATGATTGACTGAGAATAATGTTGACATTGAGGCTCCGAGCTCCATGGATGATTCTCCCGTGATAGATCGTAGTTGATGTTGATGAGAGCTTAACATGCCTCAACTCTTGATGGAGGAGGTATGATCCGCTAACTAGAGATTCGGGCACCGAAGTCGCGCCATGAAGATCTAAGTCATTGACCGATGGTCCCATTTATCCTTGTTTCGACCACACAGCGGAACTCTCAATGAAAGCACCAATGTCAGTGTCAAACCAGTGAGCTCTGGTAGGGGGCCCGAGGTATGAGATATGATCGATGGGTAAAAAGAGAGAAGGGACACGATGTTTTTACCCAGGCTCGGGCCCTCTTTGAAGAGGTAAAACCCTACGTCCTTCTCTTGCTTATTTTATGGGTGTATCAAAGTAGAGAGTTGATATACCTCTAGATCGTAAGTTGTGGTCTACACCCTAGGGGTAATGATGATGATGAATGTGAGATGTTGTATCGACTAGCCTGGTCTCGGCTTATATAATGTACTGGAGGCCTAGGATAACAAGAGTCCTAGACGGGTACATTGATGGAGAGGAGTCCTTATCTTGATCACCAAGTCTTGTGCAATCTTCCCCGTATATGTCATGTGCTGCCCGAAGTGGCTCATTAGTGAACCACCACGGGGGTCCTTGGACCGACCCACTGGTCGGGAGATGATGTGGTTAGTACCCCTAGTTTATGACATCGTCAATAAGCGCAACAGTTTCGATTCACAATACAAGATCTCTCTTGTGTCCGTACATCCGCCCCTCGTCGCTAGCATGGAAAAGTTGCCAAAAAAAGTAACATCTACTGTGGACGAGCTTCCGTTGGAGAGGTTACGATTGATGCAACGTGAAGGAGTTAAGACGAGATTCGTTTATGAGGTCCTGCGTCTATGTGAAGCACTACTGGAATCAGCGCCTTTACCGAGTGCCTCAAAAACTCGGTGAAGGAAAAAAAACTCGGCAAAGGTTTTGCCGAGTGTAGTACTCGGCAAAGGTTTTGCCGAGTGTAGTACCCGGCAAAGGACACCCAGCATACCCCCTTCCGGCAAACAGAAGTTCGCTGAGAACCATTTGTCCGACACTCGGCAGCAAGTTTGTAGAGCGTTTTCATGGTGCTCGGCAAAGGTATAACTCCATAAAAAAAAACTAAAGAACAACAAAAAGGAGGAAATCAGCCAGCTTGCCAGGTGTCAATGTTTTGCCGAGTGTTGCGCTCGGTAAAACTTTTTTGCAAAACAAAAAGACACCGGCGGTGGCACTGATGGCTGGAGCTGGTCGCGCTTGCGGTAGGGTGGGGCTCAAGACGACGGACGGGTCTACCTATTGTTTTCTAGGTGCTCATCGCATCAGTACACACGCACATATCAGCCAGCGAGCTTCTAATCCAAAGCATGTACGCACATCATGCTGGCCAAGCCACATGCATACATCAATACACATTAAACTGGCATGCATGCATCAACATGCCAACATAACACACGCACGTACAATGCCAGACAACACACACGCATCACGCCGGCAAACCGCATAACGAGTTGAAGCCTTCGATCTCCGAGATGCCGTAGATGTTCGGGCCACTGCCATGCTCGAGGTTGAACTCGGCCAGCGTGACGAGCAGCTGGCCGAAGTGCACGCTACACATGGTGCCGCCCAAGTCGCCGGTCGTCTGCTCTTCTCCAGCGGCCAGTGGTGAACAGTAAGATGTGCTTGGTGTGAGAAGATAGATAAGAAAGAGAGAGGAGATGTTTGTGGCTGTGATTGAGAGGGAGGAGATAAGGAGAGAGAGAGGGGGGAAGGCGCTGTGAGATAAAGCCAGATGGAAGGCCGCCACGTGATCAATCCATGTGGTTTCGTGAGATTGGTCGAGAGTGTGCTTTCTCTTTGGCAATCAGTAAAAGCATGACCTCAAAATACCAAAAAATTGGGAATTGCCATCAAATATTTTCTACTTTATGTGAAAATTGGAGTGGAGCCATTTTGCATCTTTTTTTGTTCTTGCTTCACAAAAGATACACATTTTACATTTAGAAAATAGTAAATAATTTGGTTGTACAAAACAGGTAGAAAATCTATTTGGCAACATTGTTTTTATAGGTAAGATGCACCTGTGTGTCTAATTTGTGCACATTACAATAAACTATGTTGTGAATATGGCGATCACCTTGGTCATTTGACATGAAAGTCATGAATGGCCATACACGATCGCACGTTTTGTAAAGGATTTTTTTTCCAAATTGTCATATTGAATGTTCAGCATTTTCCTCGCAACTAATACACATAAATGGAGTCCAGTCGAAAGAAATGCATTTTTTAACTTGTATTCTTTTTTTCAAAACAGGGTCAAAAAATGGCCGGCATGGCTATTCTTGACAAGGGGCCACATCTATCAAAGCACTAAGTGGTTCTTCCACATAATAACTACTTGTGTACCTAAACATGTGTTTTGTTAATTTTATGACAAAGCTATCACACACTTAAAGTTCAAATTTGAATTACTTTCGGAAAATCAACATAAAGTCATTGAAATGTGCGGAAATAACTAGAAATCAACATAAATTGTCCATTACAGACGGTCTACTTTATGTGAAAATTAGAGTGGTACAAATTTGCACCCTGATTTTGTACATGCTTCACAAAAAATACTCATTTTTGACACATAGGAAATAGAAAATGAATTTATTGTATAGAAAGTTGAAAACTCTATTTGGCAACATTGTTTGCAATGCCAATATGCACCTATATATCCAAGTTCACCACATTATCATAAATTGTGCAATGAATATGGTCATCACCTTAATCGTTTGGCTTGAAAGTCATGAATGTCCATACTTCATAGCTCATTTCGTGAAGGATTTTTTTTAAAATTGTTGTAATGTAAGGTAGGCATTTTTTCTCACAAATAGTACACATAAAAGGATTCCATGCGAAAGGATTGCAGTTTTTGAACTTTTATTCATTTTCTTTATTTTTTTCAAAAGGGGTCAAAATGACCGGCATTATGACAAGGAGTTGAACATTTCCAAACTATAAGTGGTTCTTCCATATAATGACTACGTGTGTCCCTAAAAATGTTGTTTGCTAAATTTTAGGACAAAGCTATCACACCCGGCCAGACACCCTTTGCCCTGGTATACGGGGCAGAAGCAGTTCTCCCCACGGAACTCACCTACGGGTCACCTCAAGTGCTCGCTTATGACGAGCTTAAGCAAGAGCAATTGCGGCAAGATGACGCGACGCTCCTTGAGGAAGATCGTCTTCGAGCAGCTGTGAGAGCAGCACGCTATCAGCAAACCTTGCGCCGCTATCATAGCCGCAAGGTTCATGCCCGAAGCTTTGAGGAAGGCGACCTTGTTCTTCGGCGCGTTCAATCGGCCAAGAATTCCAACAAGTTGACGCCGAAGTGGGAATGCCCTTATCAGGTAATACAAGTCACCAGGCCTGGAGCAGTCCGCCTGGAGACCGAAGATGCTATTCCAGTGAGCAACTCCTGGAACATTGAACATCTTCACAAGTTTTACCCATAAGGCGCGGTTGCCAGGCCTCCCGGCAAACCACCTTTTGTACAAGCCTTGCCGGCAAGGCATGTAACCCTCTGTACAAAGCCAGGCGCAGACCCTGAGCATAAATAAATGAAGCGCTGGCGCCCTAAGTTTTAGCATGCATGCTAGGTTATGTCTCTCCCTCGGTTAGGGTTGATAGTGCTTAGCGGAAACTAAACCCTAGCATAGAGGTCGAGTGTGTGTCTCTCTGTCCCTTTCCGTCCTCTTTAGTTCGTAGGGTACATGGACGTTTCTGCTGAGCTGTTGGAAGAGAACAAGCCGGCACTCCGGCCCCGGCAAGCCAAGGTTGCCAGGGGCTGCAGACACAAGAATCCAACCACGGCAAGCCAAGGCTATCGGGGGCTGCATATTCAGATAAGTCTTCTATCCCCTATTGTGCATTTCCGTATGAAGTTGGGACGTATGAAACCTCGTTTTATTCCTAGGCCACCGTGCTCCCCCTTTCTTCCTATACCCAAGGACTATTCCCTGGGTCAGAACTGGGTCGTAGTCGCGGTGACGAGGAAATAAACGAGGGGCCTAACTCTACTTCGTCCCTGCCTCTGCCAAGACCGTGAGAAAGGTCGAATGAAGTAAGGGGACGGCAACGCCTGCTGCCGGGCGACAATGTTTATCTTAAAAATAACAAGGACTTACTCCTTGGCATGGGCCCCGCTCACGCACAAAGAACCCGACAAGCACCCTTTTTCATTAAAAACATCCCATATAGGTACAGTTCATACGGAATAAAAACATGAGCAAGGGGATTACAAGTTTTAAATTTAACAAATGCCCGCAGGCTTACAAACTGAAAAGAGGTAAGGTGCTCGTAATCCCTTTCTTGTCCCTCTACTCAGAAGGTGGAACGAGACAGTAGGAGGGCAAAAAGAGCGCCTAGGCGAGGTACGAGCAGCAGAAGACGTCGGGAGAGGAGCCGGAAGATGAGGCAGCGGGCCGACAATACGCGACGAAGGCGTTGGTGCCTGCGTACTCCGAGTTGACGGCCCGTCACCCGCCTTCTTCATCTTCTCCGGCCCTCCTACGCCAGCCGCCCAAGGAGGCGACGGGGAACGCGCCAATGGAGAGCTTGACGAGGAAGGCCCTCGGCAGGGCACGAGGCCGATGGAGGGGCGACGCGGTCAGTCGGAGTCGGGGTCGGCACCCCCCCCCCCCCCGCACGACGCCCTCGTCGTCGCTGTCGCTGTCCTCCTCGTCACTCCCGCTTGAGGAGGAGTCTTCATCATCTGAGGAGCTCTCCACGCAGCACTTCAGGCGAGTTCGAAGGTCCCCGAAGACCTTGACGGAGAGCAGGCCGTTCTCCATTAACTTGAAGTAGAGAACGAGCCCCGCCGTCAGGCTGTGGATACGAGCAAAAGTCTTCCATCCGCGACGAAGGTACATGATGTGAGGAGCGGGGAAGTCGACGTCGACCCGCGTACCGCCGTTCCCGCAGCCCCTCATTTGCAACCTGAGGATCTGTAGTGGGTCGAGCTCCATCTCCCGAGAAAGCGGGGTAAGGACACGAAGACGATGACGCGGTGGCCGGCGCAGCCTGATGAAGAACTCGCGGGGCTGGTCCCCGACGTGACCCTCCATTGGGGGAGGCATCGCTGGCGGGGCAAGGTCGGCGCGCTGCCCCGTCCCGCTCTTTCCCGAGCGCCGTGGTGACCTCGGCCTCGCCCCCTCCACCTTCCTCTCGTGGCCGGCTCCGCCGCCGCAAGCTCTTGGGAAGGAGGGACGCGCTGTCGAGAGGAGACCCTCGCCGCCACCGTCGAAGGGCAGGCGCCCCCTCTCGCCATGGCAAATGGAAGGAAGGAGACGAGGTGGAAGGAGATGGATGATGAGAGAATGTGGGATGTCATCCCCCTCCCCCGTCTTATAAAGGGGCGGGGTCGGGGCTCGGCCGCCCCACCCAGCCAATCTGGCCGCCGGGGGCGCATGGAATCGAGACCGACCCGCTGCTCCAATTAGCGACGGCTCGGTTTCCCGCCTCCACCGCCTGCCACGTTGGGGCATGGGGGACACGTGGAGAGCAAGCGGAGATCGAGGGGACGGGTTAGGCGACTGTTCTCCACCCCGTGATCGTGGGGCGCGGACGCCTTGAAGACCACGACCAAAGTCCACTCAGTAAATGAGCCACGCCTCTGCATTTTTCTATTATTATGGGGAAGGCGGGAGCCGCCTCTTTACTGTGATGTGACGCATGTGGGCAGCGGCCGCCCCACGCATGCCCCCCATGTCACGCCTGACCCTCCATGATGCGCATTCAACGCGGGTCGTGGGAAAGCACAAGCGAGCGAAGAAATTACTGCGTTAAAACCCCGCCCTGCCTGCCCGCGCACCGTTCTGGGCCCGGCCCAACAACGCGTTGCGCTTATGTGTGGCACAGGCCCGGGGGCTCCTGTCGGTGTACAAAAGTAGGGGCTCTCCTTTTTACCCTTTTACTTGTGCACGGGCAGTCAGAACCGCGCTTATGTTTGTGGCTGTGATTGAGAGGGAGGAGATAAGGAGAGAGAGAGAGAGGGCGAAGGCGTTGTGAGATGAAGCCAGATGGAAGGCTGCCACGTGTCAATCCATGTGATTTCGTGAGATTGGTCGAGAGTGTGCTTTCTCTTTGGCAATCAGTATAAGCATGACTTTTACCGAGTGTAACAATCCGTAAATACCAAAAAATATTAGAAATATTGCAAATGTACCAAAAAATTGGGAATTGCCATCAACTATTGTCTACTTTATGTGAAAATTGGAGTGGAGCCATTTTGCATGCTAATGTGTGCATATTACAATAAACTATGTAGTAAATAAGGCAATCACCTTCGTTAGTTGACACGATAGTCATGGATGTCCATACACGATAGCACGTTTTGTAAAGGATTCTTCATCCAAATTGTCATATTGAAAGTTCGGCATTTTTCGTCGCAACTAATACACATAAAAGGAGTCCATGCGAAAGGGTTGCATTTTTAACTTGTATTCTTTTTTTTCAAAACAGGGTCAAAATGGCCGGCATGGCTATTCATGACAAGGGGTCGCATCTCTCATTGCTCAAAGTGGTTCTTCCGCATAATGACTACTTGTGTACCTAAACATGTGTTTTGTTTATTTTTAGGACAGAGCTATCACACACTTAAAGTTCAAATTTGAATTAGTTTTAGGAAGTCAACATAAAGTCATTGAAATGTGCGGAAGTAACTAGAGATCTAGAAAATTTATAGAACTTGGGAATTGTCCATTACAGACGGTCTACTTTATGTGAAAACTGGAGTGGTACCTATTTGCACCCTGGTTTTTGTACTTGCTTGGCAAAAAATAACCATTTTTGACACATAGGAAATAGAAAATGATTTTATTGTATAAAAAGTTGAAAACTCAATTTGGCAATATTGTTTGCAATGCCAGTATGCACCTATATATCCAAGTTCACCACATTATCATAAACTATGCAATGAATATGGTCATCGCCTTAATCGTTTGGCTTGAAAGACATGAATGTCCATACTTCATAGCTCATTTTGTGAAGGAATTTTTTTTCAAAATTTTCGTAAGGTAAGTTAGGCACTTTTCCTCACAAATAGTATACATAAAAGGAGTCCATGCGAAAGGACTGTAGTTTTTCAACTTTTATTCATTTTATTTATTTTTTCAAAAGGGGTCAAAATGACTGGGATTGTGGCAAGGAGTTGAACATTTCCAAACAATAAGTGGTTCTTCCATATAATGATTACTTGTGTACCTAAAAATGTTGTTTGCTAATTTTTAGGACAGAGCTATCACACAATTGCAGTTCAAATTGAATTACTTTCGGGGAATCAGCATAAAGTCATATAATGTGTGAAAGAAACTAGAGACCTAGAAAATCTATAACACTTGGTAGTTGTCCATCAAATATGGTCTACTTCATGTGAAAATTGGGATAGAGCCATTTTGCACCCTGGTTTTTGTAATTGCCTCACAAAAAATACACATTTTTTGATACTTAGAAAATTGAAAATTATATTTTTGTACAAAAAGTTCAAAAACTCTATTCGGCAACATTGTTTGCAACCTATATGCCCAAGTTCACCACATTATCATAAACTCTGGAATGAATATGCTCATTGCGTTGTTCATTTGAGACAAATTTTTCTGGAAAAGAGTGTACATAATATGGCCTCAAATGTAAAACTTATCAACATAAAATTATCAGTCTCGTCAAAATGAACAACTTTGATTTTTGAAGCATCTTCTTCCGAGGTCGTATGCAACTGCTACAGCCAAAACAATGCATTGTAGGTAAGACCCCCTTTCTCCGAGTTTAGCACTTGGCAACACCCTGGTTGCCGTGTTTTGTTGTTTTACCGAGTGTTTCATTGACGATACTTGGCAAATTACCTATTTGCCGAGTTTTCAATTTCTGTCGAGTACTTCTTTGGTAGGAACTCAGCAAAGATACTATTGCTTACTGCCTAACATATTGCACTCGGCAAAGAGCCTAACACTCGGCAAAGATGAAAATTCTAGTAGTGAAGCTTTAAAAGAGTGAGTGCTTGTGTTTAGCCAGTTTCTGGAAAGAGTTCAACTGCACTAAACGCAACAAGCTCATGTATATGAGTGGAAATGTCTATGTTAAAACCCGCAAGGCCTTGATGGTGGACTTCAATGATATGTAGTGCGAGGCCAAGGTGATGCTTGCATCGACCAAAGTGTGTGGAGAAGGTATCACCCTCTTTGGAGCATCGCGTGTGGTGATCCTCGATGTTGTGTGGAACCCTTCTGACCAAAGGCAGGCGATTGGACGTGCATATCGAATTGGTCAGCAAAAGGTTGTCCATACATACAATCTAATCGCAGAAGGAACACAAGAGAAGGGCAAATACGATATACAAGCTAAGAAGGAGCAAATGTCCAAATTGTTGTTTTCAAGTGAGCCACAGCCTGCGGAGTGCAACCCTTCATCAGAATTTATTTCCGTTGACAGGATTTTGGAAGAAATGACGGAAGATGAAAATCTGAAAGAGATTTTTGTGAATATACTCCCATCGTAGTGACAATAGAACTTATAGATATATGGTAAGTGGAAGCTTCTAAGATCAGGGTGTTTCAATTTCCATATTGTTTTGTGGTACTCATCCTTTTGTATCATTAGTGGACAAGCAGGCATTCTATCAAATTCTGGATTTATGGATTCTTCAACAAAAGTAGTAAAATTATTTGTAAGGTATTGAAAATAGAAATTCTAAATTGAGATCGTATATGTGGTACGCCTCCTTTGGGTGAAAACATTGAAAATGACAGCCCTACAATTTTTATATCTATCTTGAAGATGGGGCAGCACCATTCAGGTGCTTCCATTGCTCTTGCCGTATGGAGTGCACACACACACTCCATGCACCAACCCATCGCTATAGCTAGGCTCGCACAAGTCTGACCATATAAATGATCGGGCTCTCTCATCTTGTGTTGACATTTCTAATATTCTAGATTTATATTTGTTATGGTCAATCTCTATTCATTTCCAAATTCACACAAGTGTATTATTTTTCAATCTGGGATAGAACAGGCTGGATGCCTCAGACCTAAGGGGTCTGCTGGCATGTCTTGATAGTATGTATGTCATGTATACCGATATCATATTCCATTAGTCCAATTTGTTTGTTTTTGTTTTTTTAGAAGGCATTAATACAATCTTTGATGTATGTCGTGTATGCTTCACACTTTTTCATCCTTCCAAACAACATTTGATACACATCAATCTACAATGTGCGTACAAGGTGCTGAGAGCCTGACTTGAGTTACCCGTTGTCTATCGTCGGGAAAGGGAAAATGATTACCCGGATAATGGACCCGACTCTTGCACGAGAACAACCCGAAGAAAAAGTTCAGCTTTATTTTGGTCAAAATGTATCATCCACTTTTCTAAAAATGAAGTCGTGCTTGTCAAAATGTGTAAGTTCCATGTACATCTTTGAAATTTTGGCTTTCTGGATGTTGTCTTGAAGAAGAGGCGGCACAGTCAGCTAATGAGTTGAAGGAGGTCGGCATGTTGTACTTTGGCTAAAAGAAGTGGCGGCACGGTCAGTTGACGAGTCGAAGCCCCCGGTACAGCCGAGGTGTCAAAGCCTCCATCTCAGCTGACGAGTCGAAGCAGGTCGGTGTGTTAGATGTTGGCTTGAAGAAGAGGCGACATGCTGATGCCGACGCAGGTCAAAATTTGTGACGCAGGCAAAGATACTATTGTCGACTGCCTAACATAATACACTCGACAAATAGCCTAACACTAAGCGAAGACGAAAATTCTAGTAGTGAAGCTTTAAAAGAACGAGTGCTTGTGTTTAGCGAGTTTCTTGAACCATTGGACTTGATCATGGAACAGCCGAGGAAAGAGTTCAACTGGACCAAACGCGACGAGCTCCTGTATATGAGTGGAAATGTCTTCGTTAAAACCCGCAAGGCCTTGATGGTGGGCTGCAATGATATGGAGAGCGAGGCCAAGGTGATGCTTGCATCGACCAAGGTCTGTGGAGAAGGTATTACCCTCTTTGGAGCATCGTGTGTGGTGCCCTCGATGTTGTGTGGAACCCTTCTGTCCAAAGGCAGGCGATTGGACGTGCATATCGAATTGGTCAGCAAAAGATTGCCCATACATACAATCTTATCGCAGAAGGAATACAAGAGAAGGCAAATATGATATACAAGCTAAGAAGGAGCAAATGTCCAAATCGTTGTTTTCAAGTGAGCCACAGCTTGCGGAGTGCAACCCGTCACCGGAATTTATTTCCATTGACAGTAGATGAAAATCTGAAAGAGATTTTTGTGAATGTACTCCCATCATAGTGACAATAGAACTTATAGATCTCTGGTAAGTGTAAGCTTCTAAGATCAGAATATTGCAATTTCCATATTTGTTTGTGGTAGTTATCCTTTTATATCATTTGTGGACAACACACGTTCTATCAAATTCTGACTTTATGGATTCTTCAACAAAAGAAGTAAAATTATTTGCAAGGTATTGAAAATAGAAATTCTAAATTGTGATCTTATATGTGCTACGCTTCCTTTGAGTGAAAAAAATTTGAAAATGGCAGCCCTACAATTTTTATATCTATCTGGAAGATGGGGCAGCACCATTCAGGTGCTTCCCATTGTTCATGCCGTAAGGAGTGCACACACACACTCCATGCACCAGCCCATAGTTATAGCTAGCCTCGCACAAGTCTGACCAAATAAGCGATCAGGCGTTCTCATCTTGTGTTAACATTTCTTATGTTCTCGTTTTATATTTGTTATGGTCGATCTCTGTTCATTTCCAAATTCACAAGTGTATTATTTTTCAATCAGGATAGAACAGGCTGGATGCCTCGGACCTAAGGGATCTGCTGTCGTGCCTTGATTGTATGTATGTCATGTATACCGATATCATATTCCATGAGTCTAATTTGTTTGTTTCTGTTATTTTTAGAAGGCATCAATACAATGTTTGATGTATGTCATGTGTACTTCACACTTTTTCATCCTTCCCAACAACAACACTTCAATCTACAATGTGCGTAGAAGGTGCTGAGAGCCTGACTCGAGTTGCCCATTGTCTATCATCGGGAGATGGAAAATGAATACCCGGACAATGGACATGACTCCTGCACGAGAACAACCTGAAGAAAAAGTTTAGCTTTATTTTGGTCCAAATGTATCATCCACTTTTCTAAAAATGAAATCCTGCTTTTCAAAATGTGTAAATTCGATGTATGTCTTTGAAATTCTGGCTTTTTGGATGTTGTCTTGAAGAAGAGGCGGCACGGTCAGCTAATGAGTCGAAGCAGGTCGACGTGTTGTATGTTGGCTAGAAGAAGAAGCGGCAGGGGCACATGACGAGTCGAAGCCCCCGGTCCAGCCGAGGTGTCAAAGGCTCCAAGTCAGCTGAGATTCAAACGAGGTCGTCGTGTTGGATGTTGCCTTGAAGAAGAGGCGACATGCTGATGCCGACAAACAAAATTTGTGATGCGGTCGATGCCAGGTTGATGAAGTAACTGCGTGGCGATGATAGTGTACCCGCCCCGTGTAATTCGTGGGGCGACGGTATTGGTGATGATTTAGCCTTCGCCATGCCGAACTCTTGGTCGACTCACCAAGGTGATGATCCAATGAGGTTGACCTCGGCTCGACGAAGCAATGATCTATCTAGCGCAAGTCGGCAGCCCTAGAGGAATGTTGTCAGGCTGGTTTGACACCAACGCGACGGTGAAGATTACCTCGAAAAAGCCTATAAAATTTGTATGTGTTTGAGAATAACACACAATACTCTATGAAAAAATCCTCCAGAAAGTATGTCCAATATCGCGTTGATGCAGAAATATACGAAAATTGATGCACTCCTTGGACTCGACCCGGAGTTTGAACGGTCGGATCGAGCTGAAATTTTGAGAGTTGGTCCTTATAAAAATTTCGTTGCCAATGAACGGTTGGATATTCCAAAGCATGTCCTCGCTGGACGCCTCGCCATAAACACATCTAGATTCTGACCAAGATTCAACAGCGCTCTAGTATATTGGAGATTACCGGAGATTCGTCCATTGGAACACAATGAGATTATAGAGGTTTGTTCTAGATTCAATTCCGCACAATTCTACCAAAGCAATTGTCAAAGCGACACTGGAGGTGGCAGGGATGGCAAACACGAAACGACTGTCCAGAAAAGCTGCACGGTTGCCTGAGAACAATGTTGACATTGAGACCCTGACCTCCATGGATGATTCTCCCGTGATAGATCGTAGTTGATGTGGATGGAAGCTTATCATGCCTCAAATCTCGACGGAGGAGGTATGATCTGCTAACTAGAGATTCGGGCACCGAAGTCCGCGCCATGAAGATCTAAGTCGTTGACCGATGGTCCCATTTATCCTTCTTTCGACCACACAGTGGAACTCTCAATAAAGGCACTAATGTCAGTGTCAAAACCAGTAAGCTCGGGTATGGGGGCCGAGCTATGAGATATGATTGATGGGTAAAACCCTACGTCCTGCTTTGCTTATATTATGGGTGTATCAAAGTAGAGAGTTGATGTACCTCTAGATCGTAAGTTGTGGTCTACACCCTAGGGGTAATGATGATGATGAATGCGAGATGTTGTGTATCGAGTAGCCTAGTCTTGGCTTATATAATGTACCGGAGGCCTAGGATAACAATAGTCCTAGACGGGTACATTGGTGGAGAGGAGTCCTTATCTTGATCATCAAGTCTTGTGGAATCTTCCCCGTATATGTCATCCGCTGCCCGAACTGGCTCATTAGTGAACCGTCACGGGGTCCTTGGCCCGACCCACTATTCGGGAGATGATGTGGTGAGTACCCCTAGTCTAGGACATCATCAATAAGCGCAACAGTTTCGATTCAGAATACAATATCTCTCTTGTGTCCGTACATCCGCCCCTCGTCACTAGCATGGAAAAGTTGCCAAAAGAAGTAACATCTGCTGTGGATGAGCTTCCGTTGGAGAGTTGGAGAGGTTACGATTGATGCAACATGAAGGAGTTAAGACCAGATTCGTTTATGAGGTCCTGCGTCTATGTGAAGCACTACTAGAATCAGCGCCTTAACCGAGTGCCTCAAAAACATGGCAAATGGTAAAAACTCGGCAAAGGTTTTGCCGAGTGTAGTACTCGGCAAAGGACACCCAGCATACCCCCTTCCGGCAAACAGAAGTTTGCCGAGAACCATTTGTCGGACACTCGGCAGTTAGTTTGTCGAGCGTTTTCATGGTGCTCGGCAAAGTTTTAAACTCCATAAAAGAAGAACTAACGGAGAACAAAAAAAGGAGGAAATCAGTCAGTTTGCATGGTGTCAATATCTTGCCGAGTGTTCCACTCGGTAAAACTTTTTTGTAGAACGAAAAGACACCGGCGGCGGCGCTGATGGCTGAAGCTGGTCGCGCTTGCGGTAGGGCGGGGCTCAAGATGACGGACCGGTCTACCTATTGTTGTCTAGGTGCTCATCGCATCAGTACACACGCATATATCAGCCGGCGAGCTCCTAATCCAAAGCATGTACGCGCATCATGACGGCCGAGCCACATGCATACATCAATACACAATAAACCGTCATGCATGCATCAACATGCCAACATAACACACGCACGTACAATGCCAGACAACACACACGCATCACGCCGACAAACCACATAACGAGTTGAAGCCTTCGATCTCTGAGATGCCGTAGATGTTCGGGCCACTTCCATGCTCGAGGTTGAACTCCGCCAGCGTGACGAGCAGCTGGCCGAAGAGCACGCTACACATGGTGCCGCCCAAGTTGCCGGTCTTTTGCTCTTCTTCGGCGGCCAGTGGTGAACAGTGAGATGTGCTTGGTGTGAGACGATAGAGAAGAAAGAGAGAGGAGGTGTTCGTGGCTGTGATTGAGATGAACGAGATAAGGAGAGAGAGGGGAAGGCGCGGTGAGATATAGCCAGATGGAAGGCTGCCACGTGATCAATCCATGTGATTTCGTGAGATTGGTCCAGAGTGTGCTTTCTCTTTGCCAATCAATAAAAGCATGACTTTTACCGAGGGTAACACTCCGTAAATACCAAAAAATATTAGAAATATTGCAAATGAACCAAAAACTTGAGAATTGCCATCAAATATTGCCTACTTTATGTGAAAATTGGAGTGGAGCCATTTTGCATTCTATTTTTGTACTTGCTCACAAAAGATACAATATTTTTACATTTTGAAAATAGTAATTAATTTTGTAGTACAAAACAGGTAGAAAATCTATTTGGCAACATTGTTTGTAATGGTAAGATGCACCTATGTGGCAAATGTGTGCACATTACAATAAACTATGCAGTGAATATGGCGATCACCTTGGTCATTTGACATGAAAGTCATCATGAATGTCCATACACGATAGCCCATTTTTTTTGAAAATCGTCATATTGAATGTTCGGCATTTTTTCACGCAACTAATACACATAAAAGGGGTCCATGCGAAAGGATTGCATTTTTGAACTTGTATTCTTTTATCCAAAACGGGGTGAAAATGGCCGGCATGGCTATTTATAACAAGGGGTCCAATCTCTCAAAGCTCTAAGTGGTTCTTCCACACAATGACTACTTGTGTACCTAAACATGGTTTTTTTTCATTTTTAGGACAGAGCTATGACACACTTAAAGTTCAAATTTGAATTACTTTCAGGAAATCAACATAAAGTCATTGCAATGTGCCGAAGTAACTAGAGATCTACAAATTTATAGAACTTGGGAATTGTCCAGTACATACGGTCTACTTTATGTAAAATTAGAGTGGTACCAATTTGCATCGTGGCTTTTGTACTTGCTTCAGAAAAAATACCCATTTTTGACACATAGAAAATAGAAAATGATTTTATTGTATAAAAAGTTGAAAACTCTATTTGGCAACATTGTTTGCATTGCCAATATGCACCTATATATCCAAGTTCACCACATTATCATAAACTATGCAATGAATATAGTCCTCACCTTAATCATTTGGCTTGAAACTCATGAATTTCCATACTTCATAGCCCATTTTGTGAAGGATTTTTTTTCAAAATTGTCGTAATGTAAGTTAGGCATTTTTCCTCACAAATAGTACACATAAAATGAGTCCATGCAAAAGGATTTCAGTTTATGAACTTTTATGCATTTTCTTTCATTTTTTCAAAGGGGTCAAAATGACCGGCATGACTATTTATAGCAAGGAGTTGAACATTTCCAAACTATAAGTGGTTCTTCCATATAATGAATACTTGTGTACCTAAATATGTTGTTTGCTAATTTTTAGGACAGAGCTATCACACAATTTCAGTTCAAATTGAATTACTTTCGGGAAATCGGCATAAAATCATTTAAATGTGTGAAAGTAAGTAGAGACCTAGAAAATCTATAACACTTGGTAGTTGTCCATCAAATATGGCCTACTTCATGTGAAAATTAGGATAGAACCATTTTGCACCCTAGTTTTTGTAATTGCCTCACAAAAATACACATTTTTGGTACTTAGAAAATAGGAAATGATATTTTTGTCAAAAAGTTCAAAACTCTATTTGGCAACATTGTTTGTAATGGAAGGATTCACCTATATGCCCAAGTTCACCACATTATCATAAACTATGGAATGAATATGGTCATTGCATTGGTCATTTGGGACCAAATTTTTATGGGAAAAGTTTAAATAATATGGCCTCAAATTTAAAAAAATTCGACGTAAAATTATCAGTCTCATCAAAATGAACAACTTTGATTTTTGAAGCATCTTCATCTGAGGTCGTATGCAACTGCTACAGCCAAAACAATGCATTGTAGCTAAGACCCCCTTTTGCCGAGTGGGACACTCGGCAAAGACCCCCTTTTCCGAATTTAGCACCGGCAACACCCTGGTTGCCGAGTTTTGTTGTTTTACCAAGCGTTTCGTTGGTGATACTCGGCAAAGTACCTATTTGCCGAGTTTTAATTTATGTCGAGTACTTCTTTGGTAGGAACTCGGCAAACATACTATTGCCGACTGCCTAACATACTGCACTCGACAAATAGCCTAACACTAAGCAAAGACGAAAATTCCAGTAGGGAAGCTTTGAAAGAGCCAGTGCTTGTGTTTAACTAGTTTCTTGAACCATTGGACTTGATCATGGAACAGCTGAGGAAAGAACTGGACTAAACGCGACGAGCTCCTGTATATGAGTGGAAATGTCTCCATTAAAACCCGCAAGGCCTTGATGGTGGGCTTCAATGATATGGAGAGCGAGTCCAAGGTGATGCTTGCATCGACCAAGGTGTGTGGAGAAGGTATTACCCTCTTTGGAGCATCGCGTGTGGTGCCCCTCGATGTTGTGTGGAACCCTTCTGTCCAAAGGCAGGCGATTGGACGTGCATATCGAATTGGTCAGCAAAAGATTGTCCATACATACAATCTAATCGCATAATGAATACAAGAGAAGGGAAAATATGATATACATGCTAAGAAGGAGCAAATGTCCAAATTGTTGTTTTCAAGTGGGCCACAGCTTGCGGATTGCAACCCGTCACCGGAATGTATTTCCATTGACAGGATTTTGGAACAAACGACAGAAGATGACAATCTGAAAGAGACTTTTGTGAATGTACTCCTATCATAGTGACAATAGAACTTATAGATCTCTGGTAAGTGGAAGCTTCTGAGATCAGAATATTGCAATTTCCATATTTGTTTGTGGTACTTATCCTTTTATATCATTTGTGGACAAGCACACGTTCTATCAAATTCTGAATTTATGGATTCTTCAACAAAAGAAGTAAAATTATTTGCAAGTTATTGAAAATAGACATTCTAAATTTATGTGGTACGCCTCCTTTGGGTGAAAAAATTGAAAATGGCAGCCCTACCATTTTTATATCTATCTGGAAGATGGGGAAGCACCATTCAGGTGCTTCCATTGTTCATGCCGTAAGGAGTGCACACACACACTCCATGCACCATCCCATAGTTATAGCTAGCCTCGCACAAGTCTGACCAAATAAGCGATCAGGCGCTCTCAAGTCTTGTGTTGACATTTCTTATGTTCTCGCTTTATATTTGTTATGGTCGATCTCTGTTCATTTCCAAATTGACAAGTGTATTATTTTTCAATCAGAGATAGAACAGGCTGGATGCGTCAGACCTAAGGAATCTGCTGGCATGCCTTGGGAGTTTGTATGTCATGTATACCGATATCATATTCCATCAGTCTAATTTGTTTGTTTTTGTTATTTTTAGAAGGCATCAATACAATGTTTGATGTATGTCATGTGTGCTTCACACTTTTTCATCCTTCCCAACAACAATTGCTACACTTCAATCTACAATGTGCGTAGAATGTGCTGAGAGCCTGACTTGAGTTGCCCATTGTCTATCATCAGGAGATGGAAAATGAATACCCGGACAATTGACATGACTCTGCATGAGAACAACCTGAAAAAAAGTTTAGCTTTATTTTGGTTAAAATGTATCATCCACTTTTCTAAAAATGAATTCCTGCTTTTCAAAATGTGTAAATTCCATGTACGTCTTTGAAATTCAGTCTTTTTGGATGTTGTCTTAAAGATAAGGTGGCACGGTCAGCTAACGAGTCGAAGCAGGTCGACGTGTTGTATGTTGGCTAGAAGAAGAATCGGCACGGGCACCTGACGAGTCGAAGCCCTGGTCCAGCCGAGGTGTCAAAGTCTCCACGTCAGCTGACGATTCAAAGCAGGTCGTCGTTGTTGGCTTCAAGAAGAGACGACATGCTGATGCCGACAAACAAAATTTATGACGCGGTCGATGCCAGGTTGATGAAGTAACTGCGTGGCGATGATAGCGTACCCGCCCCTTGTAATTCGTAGGGCGACGATATTGGTGATGATTTGGCCTTCGCCATGCCGAACTCTTGGTCGGCTCACCAAGGTGATGATCAAATGAGGTTGGCCTCGGCTCAACGAAGCGATGATCTATCTAGCGCAAGTCGGCAGCCCTCGAGGAATGTTGTCGGGCTGGTTTGACACCAACGCGACGGTGAAGATTACCTCGAAAAATCCTTCAGAAAGTATGTCCAATATTGCGTTGATGCAGAAATATCCAAAAATTGACGCACTCCTCAGACAGGACCCGGAGTTTGAACGGTCGGATCGAGCTGAAATTTTGAGAAATGGTCGGTATAAAATTTTTGTAGCCAATGAACGGTTGGATATTCCAAAGCATGTCCCCGCTGGACGCTGTACTCCTCGCCCTAAACTCATCTAGATTTCGACCAAGATTTAACAGTGCTCCAGTATATTGGAGATTCGTCCATTCGAACACAATGAAATTTTAGAGGTTTGTTCTAGACTCAATTCTGCACAATTACACCAAAGAAGTTGTCAAAGCGACACCCGAGGGGGCAGGGATGGCGAACACGAAACCACTGTCCAGAAAAGCTGCATGATTGACTGAGAATAATGTTGACATTGAGGCTCCGAGCTCCATGGATGATTCTCCCGTGATAGATCGTAGTTGATGTTGATGAGAGCTTAACATGCCTCAACTCTTGATGGAGGAGGTATGATCCGCTAACTAGAGATTCGGGCACCGAAGTCGCGCCATGAAGATCTAAGTCATTGACCGATGGTCCCATTATCCTTGTTTCGACCACACAGCGGAACTCTCAATGAAAGCACCAATGTCAGTGTCAAACCAGTGAGCTCTGGTAGGGGGCCCGAGGTATGAGATATGATCGATGGGTAAAAAGAGAGAAGGGACACGATGTTTTTACCCAGGCTCGGGCCCTCTTTGAAGAGGTAAAACCCTACGTCCTTCTCTTGCTTATTTTATGGGTGTATCAAAGTAGAGAGTTGATATACCTCTAGATCGTAAGTTGTGGTCTACACCCTAGGGGTAATGATGATGATGAATGTGAGATGTTGTATCGACTAGCCTGGTCTCGGCTTATATAATGTACTGGAGGCCTAGGATAACAAGAGTCCTAGACGGGTACATTGATGGAGAGGAGTCCTTATCTTGATCACCAAGTCTTGTGCAATCTTCCCCGTATATGTCATGTGCTGCCCGAAGTGGCTCATTAGTGAACCACCACGGGGGTCCTTGGACCGACCCACTGGTCGGGAGATGATGTGGTTAGTACCCCTAGTTTATGACATCGTCAATAAGCGCAACAGTTTCGATTCACAATACAAGATCTCTCTTGTGTCCGTACATCCGCCCCTCGTCGCTAGCATGGAAAAGTTGCCAAAAAAAGTAACATCTACTGTGGACGAGCTTCCGTTGGAGAGGTTACGATTGATGCAACGTGAAGGAGTTAAGACGAGATTCGTTTATGAGGTCCTGCGTCTATGTGAAGCACTACTGGAATCAGCGCCTTTACCGAGTGCCTCAAAAACTCGGTGAAGGAAAAAAAACTCGGCAAAGGTTTTGCCGAGTGTAGTACTCGGCAAAGGTTTTACCGAGTGTAGTACCCGGCAAAGGACACCCAGCATACCCCCTTCCGGCAAACAGAAGTTCGCTGAGAACCATTTGTCCGACACTCGGCAGCAAGTTTGTAGAGCGTTTTCATGGTGCTCGGCAAAGGTATAACTCCATAAAAAAAAAACTAAAGAACAACAAAAAGGAGGAAATCAGCCAGCTTGCCAGGTGTCAATGTTTTGCCGAGTGTTGCGCTCGGTAAAACTTTTTTGCAAAACAAAAAGACACCGGCGGTGGCACTGATGGCTGGAGCTGGTCGCGCTTGCGGTAGGGTGGGGCTCAAGACGACGGACGGGTCTACCTATTGTTTTCTAGGTGCTCATCGCATCAGTACACACGCACATATCAGCCAGCGAGCTTCTAATCCAAAGCATGTACGCACATCATGCTGGCCAAGCCACATGCATACATCAATACACATTAAACTGGCATGCATGCATCAACATGCCAACATAACACACGCACGTACAATGCCAGACAACACACACGCATCACGCCGGCAAACCGCATAACGAGTTGAAGCCTTCGATCTCCGAGATGCCGTAGATGTTCGGGCCACTGCCATGCTCGAGGTTGAACTCGGCCAGCGTGACGAGCAGCTGGCCGAAGTGCACGCTACACATGGTGCCGCCCAAGTCGCCGGTCGTCTGCTCTTCTCCAGCGGCCAGTGGTGAACAGTAAGATGTGCTTGGTGTGAGAAGATAGATAAGAAAGAGAGAGGAGATGTTTGTGGCTGTGATTGAGAGGGAGGAGATAAGGAGAGAGAGAGGGGGGAAGGCGCTGTGAGATAAAGCCAGATGGAAGGCCGCCACGTGATCAATCCATGTGGTTTCGTGAGATTGGTCGAGAGTGTGCTTTCTCTTTGGCAATCAGTAAAAGCATGACCTCAAAATACCAAAAAATTGGGAATTGCCATCAAATATTTTCTACTTTATGTGAAAATTGGAGTGGAGCCATTTTGCATCTTTTTTTGTTCTTGCTTCACAAAAGATACACATTTTACATTTAGAAAATAGTAAATAATTTGGTTGTACAAAACAGGTAGAAAATCTATTTGGCAACATTGTTTTTATAGGTAAGATGCACCTGTGTGTCTAATTTGTGCACATTACAATAAACTATGTTGTGAATATGGCGATCACCTTGGTCATTTGACATGAAAGTCATGAATGGCCATACACGATCGCACGTTTTGTAAAGGATTTTTTTTCCAAATTGTCATATTGAATGTTCAGCATTTTCCTCGCAACTAATACACATAAATGGAGTCCAGTCGAAAGAAATGCATTTTTTAACTTGTATTCTTTTTTTCAAAACAGGGTCAAAAAATGGCCGGCATGGCTATTCTTGACAAGGGGCCACATCTATCAAAGCACTAAGTGGTTCTTCCACATAATAACTACTTGTGTACCTAAACATGTGTTTTGTTAATTTTATGACAAAGCTATCACACACTTAAAGTTCAAATTTGAATTACTTTCGGAAAATCAACATAAAGTCATTGAAATGTGCGGAAATAACTAGAAATCAACATAAATTGTCCATTACAGACGGTCTACTTTATGTGAAAATTAGAGTGGTACAAATTTGCACCCTGATTTTGTACATGCTTCACAAAAAATACTCATTTTTGACACATAGGAAATAGAAAATGAATTTATTGTATAGAAAGTTGAAAACTCTATTTGGCAACATTGTTTGCAATGCCAATATGCACCTATATATCCAAGTTCACCACATTATCATAAATTGTGCAATGAATATGGTCATCACCTTAATCGTTTGGCTTGAAAGTCATGAATGTCCATACTTCATAGCTCATTTCGTGAAGGATTTTTTTTAAAATTGTTGTAATGTAAGGTAGGCATTTTTTCTCACAAATAGTACACATAAAAGGATTCCATGCGAAAGGATTGCAGTTTTTGAACTTTTATTCATTTTCTTTATTTTTTTCAAAAGGGGTCAAAATGACCGGCATTATGACAAGGAGTTGAACATTTCCAAACTATAAGTGGTTCTTCCATATAATGACTACGTGTGTCCCTAAAAATGTTGTTTGCTAAATTTTAGGACAAAGCTATCACACCCGGCCAGACACCCTTTGCCCTGGTATACGGGGCAGAAGCAGTTCTCCCCACGGAACTCACCTACGGGTCACCTCAAGTGCTCGCTTATGACGAGCTTAAGCAAGAGCAATTGCGGCAAGATGACGCGACGCTCCTTGAGGAAGATCGTCTTCGAGCAGCTGTGAGAGCAGCACGCTATCAGCAAACCTTGCGCCGCTATCATAGCCGCAAGGTTCATGCCCGAAGCTTTGAGGAAGGCGACCTTGTTCTTCGGCGCGTTCAATCGGCCAAGAATTCCAACAAGTTGACGCCGAAGTGGGAATGCCCTTATCAGGTAATACCAGTCACCAGGCCTGGAGCAGTCCGCCTGGAGACCGAAGATGCTATTCCAGTGAGCAACTCCTGGAACATTGAACATCTTCACAAGTTTTACCCATAAGGCGCGGTTGCCGGGCCTCCCGGCAAACCACCTTTTGTACAAGCCTTGCCGGCAAGGCATGTAACCCTCTGTACAAAGCCAGGCGCAGACCCTGAGCATAAATAAATGAAGCGCCGGCGCCCTAAGTTTTAGCATGCATGCTAGGTTAAGTCTCTCCCTCGGTTAGGGTTGATAGTGCTTAGCGGAAACTAAACCCTAGCATAGAGGTCGAGTGTGCGTCTCTCTGTCCCTTTCCGTCCTCTTTAGTTCGTAGGGTACATGGATGTTTCTGCTGAGCTGTTTGGAAGAAAGAGAACAAGCCGGCACTCCGGCCCCGGCAAGCCAAGGTTGCCAGGGGCTGCAGACACAAGAATCCAACCACGGCAAGCCAAGGCTATCGGGGGCTGCATATTCAGATAAGTCTTCTATCCCCTATTGTGCATTTCCGTATGAAGTTGGGACGTATGAAACCTCGTTTTATTCCTAGGCCACCGTGCTCCCCCTTTCTTCCTATACCCAAGGACTATTCCCTGGGTCAGAACTGGGTCGTAGTCGCGGTGACGAGGAAATAAACGAGGGGCCTAACTCTACTTCGTCCCTGCCTCTGCCAAGACCGTGAGAAAGGTCGAATGAAGTAAGGGGACGGCAACGTCTGCTGCCGGGCGACAATGTTTATCTTAAAAATAACAAGGACTTACTCCTTGGCATGGGCCCCGCTCACGCACAAAGAACCCGACAAGCACCCTTTTTCATTAAAAACATCCCATATAGGTACAGTTCATACGGAATAAAAACATGAGCAAGGGGATTACAAGTTTTAAATTTAACAAATGCCCGCAGGCTTACAAACTGAAAAGAGGTAAGGTGCTCGTAATCCCTTTCTTGTCCCTCTACTCAGAAGGTGGAACGAGACAGTAGGAGGGCAAAAAGAGCGCCTAGGCGAGGTACGAGCAGCAGAAGACGTCGGGAGAGGAGCCGGAAGATGAGGCAGCGGGCCGACAATACGCGACGAAGGCGTTGGTGCCTGCGTACTCCGAGTTGACGGCCCGTCACCCGCCTTCTTCATCTTCTCCGGCCCTCCTACGCCAGCCGCCCAAGGAGGCGACGGGGAACGCGCCAATGGAGAGCTTGACGAGGAAGGCCCTCGGCAGGGCACGAGGCCGATGGAGGGGCGACGCGGTCAGTCGGAGTCGGGGTCGGCACCCCCCCCCCCGCACGACGCCCTCGTCGTCGCTGTCGCTGTCCTCCTCGTCACTCCCGCTTGAGGAGGAGTCTTCATCATCTGAGGAGCTCTCCACGCAGCACTTCAGGCGAGTTCGAAGGTCCCCGAAGACCTTGACGGAGAGCAGGCCGTTCTCCATTAACTTGAAGTAGAGAACGAGCCCCGCCGTCAGGCTGTGGATACGAGCAAAAGTCTTCCATCCGCGACGAAGGTACATGATGTGAGGAGCGGGGAAGTCGACGTCGACCCGCGTACCGCCGTTCCCGCAGCCCCTCATTTGCAACCTGAGGATCTGTAGTGGGTCGAGCTCCATCTCCCGAGAAAGCGGGGTAAGGACACGAAGACGATGACGCGGTGGCCGGCGCAGCCTGATGAAGAACTCGCGGGGCTGGTCCCCGACGTGACCCTCCATTGGGGGAGGCATCGCTGGCGGGGGCAAGGTCGGCGCGCTGCCCCGTCCCGCTCTTTCCCGAGCGCCGTGGTGACCTCGGCCTCGCCCCCTCCACCTTCCTCTCGTGGCCGGCTCCGCCGCCGCAAGCTCTTGGGAAGGAGGGACGCGCTGTCGAGAGGAGACCCTCGCCGCCACCGTCGAAGGGCAGGCGCCCCCTCTCGCCATGGCAAATGGAAGGAAGGAGACGAGGTGGAAGGAGATGGATGATGAGAGAATGTGGGATGTCATCCCCCTCCCCCGTCTTATAAAGGGGCGGGGTCGGGGCTCGGCCGCCCCACCCAGCCAATCTGGCCGCCGGGGGCGCATGGAATCGAGACCGACCCGCTGCTCCAATTAGCGACGGCTCGGTTTCCCGCCTCCACCGCCTGCCACGTTGGGGCATGGGGGACACGTGGAGAGCAAGCGGAGATCGAGGGGACGGGTTAGGCGACTGTTCTCCACCCCGTGATCGTGGGGCGCGGACGCCTTGAAGACCACGACCAAAGTCCACTCAGTAAATGAGCCACGCCTCTGCATTTTTCTATTATTATGGGGAAGGCGGGAGCCGCCTCTTTACTGTGATGTGACGCATGTGGGCAGCGGCCGCCCCACGCATGCCCCCCATGTCACGCCTGACCCTCCATGATGCGCATTCAACGCGGGTCGTGGGAAAGCACAAGCGAGCGAAGAAATTACTGCGTTAAAACCCCGCCCTGCCTGCCCGCGCACCGTTCTGGGCCCGGCCCAACAACGCGTTGCGCTTATGTGTGGCACAGGCCCGGGGGCTCCTGTCGGTGTACAAAAGTAGGGGCTCTCCTTTTTACCCTTTTACTTGTGCACGGGCAGTCAGAACCGCGCCCACGACCACACTATGTAGGGCAGAGGAGGGAAGCCGAAGGCACAAGACAACCAGAGCAACGCCAAGACCAGAGACACAAAGAGCAGAAGGGCGAGGTAGGGCTCCCCCGGCAAGACCCTTGCCGGGGCGGCCTCCGCGGCCCCAGCAAGAGCCTTGCCGGGGCAACTTGCCCGATGCCAGCGGAGCGCGCCACCCTTGGGCCAAGGGCTCCAACGCCATCAACCACATTGGGACCCACGCTCGGGAGGCACCTCCGCGGTGGCATGCAGATCTTTGTGAAGATCAGAAGCATACAAGACCAGATGATCACTAGAAGACGACGATCCTCGGTGGGATCCTAGCCGAGGAAATCCATGAGACCCCTGGCAAGATCCTTGCCGGGGACGACCGCGATGCCACGGCAAGGCCCTCGCCGGGGCCCCGGCAAGGCCCTTGCCCAAGACACCTGCGAGGCCACAATCAGGCCCGCGTCCGCCAAGACTCCACCGCCGTTCCCGTACAGCTGCCAGCCCAACCAGCTGGGCAGCCACCTGCGTGGCAACGTGCGGCTTCCAAACCAGCTCAGCAAGCACCTGCGTGGTGGCAGATCTTCGTGAAGACCCTACCACCACGCCATCTCAGCAGCCTGCCAGCCTACATGGCGCCGCACGTGTCGCTGGCCTGGACGTGCGTCGGAGCGAGGCGGAGCGGCGACGGACGGGATGGGCCTCGTCGCCATCCCCGATAAAGCAACGGGCACCTAAGGGAGCGCATTTAATGCGTCTTGTGCCGTAATGACAAGCGATAAGCTTGCATACTGTAGACCTTTGCACCTCCTGTGTGCCACTGTGGCAACCCCTTTTGTCTATAAAAGGAGGCCCGTGGCGTCCAGGAAAAGGATTCGGATCTTTTGAGCTGGACATGCACCGTAGCTAGCTCAAGAACACTCAAATACATACACCAAAGCAGGACTAGGGTATTACGCATCCACGCGGCCTGAACCTGGGTAAACGATCCTTGTGCTGACTGCCAGACCCGCTCTATGCACAACCCCGCGCCCGCCAACCATAGAAGGGATTCCAGTGATCCCATAGGTGTCGTTTCCCTGACACCTGCGCCGGTAACTTCATCATCACCGTCGCCACGCCGTCATGCTGACGGAACTCTCCCTCGGCCTCAACTGGATCAAGAGTACGAGGGACGTCATCGAGCTGAACGTGTGCTGAACACGGAGGTGTCGTACGTTCGGTGCTAGGATCGGTCCGATCGTTAAGACGTATGACTACATCAACTGCGTTGATAAAACGCTTCCGCTTTCGGTCTACGAGGGTACGTGGACACACTCTCCCGCTCGTTGCTATGCATCACCTAGATGGATCTTGCGTGTGCGTAGGAATTTTTTTGAAATTACTGCATTCCCCTACAGTAGATAGATGGCTTCTTCTCTCTCTTTGATTCTCAATACCAAGTTCTCCTCGATGTTTTTGGAGATCTATCCATTGTAATCTTCTTTTGCGGTGTGTTTGCCAAGATCCGATGAATTGTGGATTTATGATCAGCTTATCTATGAATATTATTTGAATCTTCTCTGATTTCTTTTATGCATGATTTGGTATCTTTGTAATTCTCTTTGAACTATCGGTTTGGTTTGGCCAACTAGATTGGTTTTTCTTGCAATGGGAGAAGTGCTTAGCTTTGATTTCAATCTTGCGGTGTCCTCACCCAGTGACAAAGTAGGGGTAGCGAGGCACGTATTGTACTGTTGCCATCGAGGATAAAAAGATGGGATTTACATCATATTGCTTGAGCGTATTCCTCTACATCATGTCATCTTACTTAATGTGTTACTCTGTTCTTCATGAACATAATACTCTAGATGCAGGCAGGAGTCAGTCGATGTGTGGAGTAATAGTAGTAGATGCAGGCAGGACTCGGTCTACTTGACACAGATGTGATGCCTATATTTCATAATCATTGCCTTAGATATCGTCATAACTTTGCGCTTTTCTATCAATTGCTCGACAGTAATTTGTTCACCCACTGTATTTTTCTATCTTGAGAGAAGCCTCTAGTGAAATCTATGGCCCCGGGGTCTATTTTCTATCATATAAGTTTCCGATCTACTATTTTGCAATCTTTTACTTTCCGATCTATAAACCAAAAAACCCAAAAATATTTACTTTATATATTGTTTAGTTTTATCTATCTCTATCAGATCTCACTTTGCAAGTGACCGTGAAGGGATTGAAAACCCCTTTATCGCATTGGGTGCAAGTTGTTTGATTGTTTGTGCAGGTATTGGTGATTTGTGCGTTGTCTCCTACTGGATTGATACCTTGGTTCTCAAACTGAGGGAAATACTTATCTCTACTTTGCTGCATCACCCTTTCCTCTTCAAAGGAAAAACCAATACAAAATCAAGAAGTAGCACTCGCGGAGGCGAATATTTGAGTTACGAGTTTGGCCTTCATTTAAAACAATGTGGAATTGTTTCACAACTCACGCCACCTGGAACACCACCGCGTAATGGTGTGTCTGAATACCATACTTTACTAGATATGGTGCATTATATGATGTCTCTTACCGATTTACCACTATCATTTTGGGGTTATGCATTAGAGATAGCTGCATTCACGTTAAATAGGGCACCGTCTAAATCCGTTGAGACGACACCGTATGAACTGTGGTTTGGCAAGAAACCTAAGCTGTCGTTGCTTAAAGTTTGGGGATGCGACGCTTATGTCAAAAGGCTTCACCCTGATAAGCTCGAACCTAAACCGGAGAAGTGTGTATTCGTAGGATACCCTAAAGAAACTATTGGGTACATCTTCTACCACAGATCTGAAGGCAAGATGTTTGTTTCTAAGAATGGATCCTTTCTAGAGAAGGAGTTTCTCTCGAAAGATGTGGGTGGGAGGAAATAGAACTTGATGAGGTAATTGTACCTTCTCTCGAATTGGAAAGTAGCACATCAGAGAAATCCGTTCCCGTGATGCCTACACTAATTAGAGAGGAAGCTAAAGATGATGATCATGAAACTTCGGATCAAGTTACTACGTATTAGACCTCGTAGGTTGAACAAAGCACGTTCCGCACCAGAGTGGTATGGTAATCTTTTCCTGGAAGTCATGTTATTAGACCATGGCGAACCTATGAACTATGAAGAAGCTATGTTGAGCCCAGATTCTGATAAATGGCTTGAGGCCATGAAATCTGAGATAGGATCCATGTATGAGAACAAAGTATGGACTTTGGTGGACTTGCTCGATAATCGGTAAGCCATAGAAAATAAATGGATCTTCAAGAAGAAGACTGACGCTGATGGTAATGTTACTGGCTACAAAGCTTGAATTGTTGCAAAAGGTTTTCGACAAGTTCAAGTAGTTGACTACGATGAGACTTTCTCACCCGTAGTGATGCTTAAGTTTGTCCGAATCATGTTAGCAATTGCCTCATTTTATGATTATGAAATCTGGTAAATGGACGTCAAAACTGCATTCGTTAATGGATTTCTTAAAAGAAGAGTTGTATATGATGCAACCAGAAGGTTTTGTCGATCCTAAAGGTGCTACAAAGTGTGCAAACTCAAGCGATCCATCTATGGACTGGTGCAAGCATATGGGAGTTGAAATATACGCCTTGATGAGGTGATCAAAACATATGTTTTATATAGACTTATAGTGAAGCCTGTATTTACAAGAAAGTGAGTGGGAGTGTAACATCCCAAATTTTCAATTTGGAATGTTATACATAGGTCATTCATGCACATCATATTTTATCACATTTCTTTTCGCGATCCTCGAAATTCTATGCAACTGAAGGACCCACGGAGAGAGTTGGTGATTTCACGCTTTTCATATTTGAATTTTCTCAAATATCGAAACAAGGATAATTTTGGTTTTAATTATTTTCTCTCCGAAAATATTTCCAATATAAAAATAAACGAGAGGAGATAATATGACTTCTCCAAAATAAAAGAAATATTGGAGGAAAATATTAAAATCAAATAAATATTTTATTTGGATTTTATTGCTATTTTATTTGAATTAGAAAAAAATATGCATTTTTCAAAGTTTCATTTTAGGGCCAAGAAAATGCTCACTTTGTTCTAAATATTCTATTTAGACAGTGAAAATTTGTTTTGGTATTTTTAGATTTTTATTTTATTTTCTAGGATTTTTCCGGCGGAATCTGTTTTTAAAAACAATCTTCGCGGACCGATCTGGGCCGAAGCCCAGCCGGCCCTGCACTGCAGCCGCCTCCCCGCGTGCCCCATGCCCGAGCCGGACTCCGCCGGAGTCCGGGACACCGCCGCCGCCCGGTTGCCCCTTCCCCAAGCCGAGTCGCCCCCCTCCACTTTATAACCTGCCCCGCCGCCGCCCTCACCCCGCTCCCCATCGCAGCAGCAGCAGCACGCAGCAACCGCCGTCACCCCGCAGCCACCTCACCTCGCCGGAGCCGCCGCCGCCGTTCGCCGGATCCAACGCCCGGTTTTTTTCGGTTTAGGTAAAAAACCGATCGGTTTTTTAAGGAACCCTAGATGTGTTTTTTTATTTTGTTCGGTTCGGTTATTTAACGGACGTTCGTCCGTTCGTTCGTTTTAACGAATGCTGTTCGTCAGTTAGCGCAGACAGCAAACGTTCGTTCGTTAGCCTGTTCGTCTTGTTTTTTCTAGGGTTTTTCTGCGATTATTTTCGATCGCTATTTCTGCCCTGATCTTCGTTTTATTTATCTAGGAGGTGGTTGAACCGGAAATTCTAACCGACCCTATTGTCGAGAGGTTAAATTTAGTTGAAGAAGAAAACAATTACTTGAAGGAAAAAATAAAAAAAATATAGGAGGAGAAGATGATATTGGAGTTGCATGTTGCGGATGTCGTCGATGATCACAAGATCAGGATGGATGCAATGCGCTTGAAGATTAGAAAGATTAGAAAATATGCCATTGGATCAATTGTTACCTTGGTTGCGATTATGATCGCATTTGTTTTCGCATTGAAATGTTTTACATAGTTTCAATGTATGGTTTAATTAATTAGATGCTCTGGAGAGCTATATATATGTTGTTAGATGAGAACTATGTATGTACTTTGGTTCTAATGTGATGATGAACTTCTATTAATTTGGTCACTTAATTATCTATTCATGATGTTCTGTAATGGTTTTTGACACACTTAATTATATATAATGCACGCAGATGAACCGACAATGGATGTACGGTGACAGACACACCTCCGAGTACATTAAGGGCGTGCATGATTTTCTCGAAGTGGCTGAGGCAAACAAGCAGAATGGTTTTATGTGTTGTCCATGCCCTATATGTGGGAATACGAAGTCTTACTCTGACCGGAAAATCCTACACACCCACCTGCTTTACAAGGGTTTCATGCCACACTATAATGTTTGGACGAGGCACGGAGAAATAGGGGTTATGATGGAAGACGGCGAAGAAGAAGAGGACGATGACAACTATGTGCCCCCTGAATACGGTGATGGTGCAACGGGGGAAGCTGCTGAAGATCAAGAGGAACCAGACGATGTGCCCAATGATGCTGCAAGGGGGGAAGCTGCTGAATATCAAGAGGAACCATTGCCCGATGATGATGATCTCCGCCGGGTCATAGTCGATGCAAGGACGCAATGCGAAAGTCAAAAGGAGAAGCTGAAGTTCGATCGCATGTTAGAGGATCACAAAAAAGGGTTGTACCCCAATTGCGAAGATGGAAACACAAAGCTCGGTACCGTACTGGAATTGCTGCAGTGGAAGGTAGAGAATGCTGTGCCTGACAAAGGATTTGAGAAGCTATTGAAAATATTGAAAAAGAAGCTTCCAAAGGATAACGAATTGCCCGACAGTACATACGCAGCAAAGAAGGTTGTATGCCCTCTAGGATTGGAGGTGCAGAAGATACATGCATGCCCTAATGACTGCATCCTCTACCGCGGTGCGTACAAGGATCTGAACGCATGCCCGGTATGCGGTGCATTGCGGTATAAGATCAGACGAGATGACCCTAGTGATGTTGACGGCGAGCGCCCCAGGAAGAGGGTTCCTGCGAAGGTGATGTGGTATGCTCCTATAATACCACGGTTGAAACGTCTGTTCAGAAACGAAGAGCATGCCAAGTTGATGCGATGGCACAGTGAGGACCGTAAGAAATACGGGAAGTTGAGAGCACCCGCTGACGGGTCGCAGTGGAGAAAAATCGAGAGAAAGTACTGGGCTGAGTTTGCAGCTGACCCAAGGAACGTATGGTTTGGTTTAAGCACGGATGGCATTAATCCTTTCGGGGAGCAGAGCAGCAATCACAGCACCTGGCCCGTGACTCTATGTATGTATAACCTTCCTCCTTGGATGTGCATGAAGCGGAAGTTCATTATGATGCCAGTTCTCATCCAAGGCCCTAAGCAACCCGGCAACGACATTGATGTGTACCTAAGGCCATTAGTTGAAGAACTTTTACAGCTGTGGAATGCAAATGGTGTACGTACGTGGGACGAGCACAAACAGGAGGAATTTAACCTTCACGCGTTGCTGTTTGTAACCATCAACGATTGGCCCGCTCTCAGTAACCTTTCAGGACAGACAAACAAGGGATACCACGCATGCACGCACTGTTTAGATGACCATCGTCGATTTCTTCCGACCAACCATCAATGTCGAAAGAAAGGCAAGCATTTCAAAGGCGAGGTAGATCACCGGAAGAAGCCCGCCATGCGTACCGGTGATCACGTACTTGCTATGGTCAATGATTTACACGTAATCTTTGGAAAGGGTCCCGGCAGACTAGCTGTTCCGAATGACGCTGAGGGACGCGCACCCAGTGGAAGAAGAAATCTATATTTTGGGACCTACCCTACTGGAAAGAGCTAGAGGTCCGCTCTTCAATCGACGTGATGCACATGACGAAGAACCTTTGCGTGAACCTGCTAGGCTTCTTGGGCGTGTATGGGAAGACAAAAGATACACCTGAGGCACGGGAGGACCTGCAACGTTTGCACGAAAAAGACGGCATGCCTCCGAAGCAGTATGAAGGTCCTGCCAGCTACGCTCTTATGAAAGAAGAGAAAGAAATCTTCTTTGAATGCCTGCTCAGTATGAAGGTCCCGACTGGCTTCTCGTCGAATATAAAGGGAATAATAAATATGCCAGAGAAAAAGTTCCAGAACCTAAAGTCTCATGACTGCCACGTGATTATGACGCAACTGCTTCCGGTTGCATTGAGGGGGCTTCTACCGGAAAACGTCAGATTAGCCATTGTGAAGCTATGTGCATTCCTCAATGCAATCTCTCAGAAGGTGGTCGATCCAGAAATCATACCAAGGCTAAGGAGTGATGTGGTGCAATGTCTTGTCAGTTTCGAGCTGGTGTTCCCACCATCCTTCTTCAATATCATGACGCACGTCCTAGTTCATCTAGTCGACGAGATTGTCATTCTGGGGCCCGTATTTCTACACAATATGTTCCCCTTTGAGAGGTTCATGGGAGTCCTAAAGAAATATGTCCATAACCGCGCTAGGCCAGAAGGAAGCATCTCCATGGGCCATCAAACAGAGGATGTCATTGGGTTTTGTGTTGACTTCATTCCTGGCCTTAAGAAGATAGGTCTCCCTAAATCGCGGTATGAGGGGAGACTGGCTGGAAAAGGCACGCTTGGAGGGGGGGACTCAATAATATGCAGGGACGGATATTCTTGGTCTCAAGCACACTAAACAGTTCTACAGAACTCTACCTTGGTGACCCCGTATGTCGATGAACACAAGAACAGTCTGCGCTCCAAACACCCGGAGCAGTGTGACGACTGGATTACATGTGAACACATCAGGACTTTCAGCAGTTGGTTGGAAACACGTCTCAAAGGTGACACCACTGTTTGTGATGAGTTGTACTCGTTGTCCAGGG
>NC_057808.1:22450543-22451243 GCF_018294505.1 Triticum aestivum
ACCATCTTCGACTGTATTGACTTACAAAGGATACGAGATAAATGAGAATACATTTTACACGATCGCCCAAGATCAAAAGAGCACCAACCAAAACAGCGGTGTCCGCTTTGATGCAGCAACCGAGAGGGGAAAGGACACATATTATGGTTACATAATGGACATATGGGACTTGACTACGGACATGATTTTAAGGTCCCTTTGTTTAAGTGCAAATGGGTCAATCTGTCAGGAGGCGGGGTACAGGTAGACCCACAGTACGGAATGACAACAGTGGATCTGAACAATCTTGGGTACACTGACGAACCGTTCGTCCTAGCCAATGATGTGGCATGGGTTATCTATGTGAACGACATGTCTACCAGACCGAGGAAAAGAAAAGATAAGGAAGCGAATACATCATACGATGAGCCAAAGCGCCACATAGTTCTTTCAGGAAAAAGGGACATTGTGGGAGTGGAGGGCAAGACAGACATGTCTGAAGATTATGAAAAGTTTCATGAAATTCCTCCCTTCAAAGTCAAGGCTGACCCAAGCATCCTGATAAACGATGAAGATTATCCATGGTTACGGCGCAATAAGCAAATGACACCAGCGAAGAAAAAGTGAAGACTTTCTCCCGCAACTATTATGATGATACCATGCCAACTTTGTAATAGACGAGTATGATACCATTGTCCGTTTTGTACAATAAGTGCATCTA
>NC_057808.1:22451853-22452603 GCF_018294505.1 Triticum aestivum
CTAAAAGCAAAAAGAATTAAAAAATAAAGCAAAGAACAAAAGAAAATAAATAATGCAAAAAACAAAACAAAAAAACTGAAAAAAACTATTTTTATTGTAAAGTTAATCACAAACTTGTGATTCACACAAATTTCATAGAATTCAAATTTTAACTATTTAAATTTGAAAACTAATGGCACTAACAGAAAGTTTATAAATTTTCTAACCTAAAAGCACAAAGAATTAAAAAATAAAGCAAAAAACAAAATAAAATAAATGATGCAAAAAACAGAACCAAAAAACCGGAAAAAAATTAGAAAACTGCCACCTATTGGGCCACCACGGCCTGAATACGACTAGAAACCCAACCTGGGCCAGGATTCAGGCCCGCAGAAGGCCCAATATGTCCACAGACAGCACAGTGTGACATTAGGCCCGTAAGCCTGCATTTGAGAGGAGCTCGAGAGGGCAGCCGCAGTGGGGCTTATAAACCACTCCGAGCCCCTCTCAACTAGCGAGGTGGGACTAAACTTTTGGCCGCGGGCAGCGCAAGGCCTTTGGTCCCGGTTGGTGCCACGAACCGGGACCAATGCCCTTGCTATATAACCAGGACTTGTGAAAATTTCCCATCTCCGTCGCCTCCCTCGCCAGTGCCCCCGCCGCCAGGATGCCCAAATCGCTCGCGCGCTCCTCGTCGCCGTCTACGCTGCCGCCAACGCCGTCGCCTCCCCGAGCCCACGCCGTCCTCGTCGCCGGCATCCCTCAGCCCGC
>NC_057808.1:22453518-22454593 GCF_018294505.1 Triticum aestivum
AACCATACGATGTGCCCAATGATGCTGCAAGGGGGGAAGCTGCTGAAGATCAAGAGGAACCAGTGCCCGATGATGATGATCTCCGCCGGGTCATACTCGATGCACGGACGCAATGCGAAAGTCAAAAGGAGAAGCTGAAGTTCGATCGCATGTAGAGGATCACAAAAAAGAGTTGTACCCCAATTGCGAAGATGGAAACACAAAGCTCGGTACCGTAGTGGAATTGCTGCAGTGGAAGGCAGAGAATGTGGTGCCTGACAAAGGATTTGAGAAGCTATTGAAAATATTGAAGAAGAAGCTTCCAAAGGATAACGAATTGCCCGACAGTACACACGCAGCAAAGAAGGTCGTATGCCCTCTAGGATTGGATGTGCAGAAGATACATGCATGCCCTAATGATTGTATCCTCTACCGCGGTGCGTACAAGGATCTGAACGCATGCCCGGTATGCGGTGCATTACGGTATAAGATCAGACGAGATGACCCTAGTGATGTTGACGGCGAGCCCCCCAGGAAGAGGGTTCCTGCGAAGGTGATGTGGTATGCTCCTATAATACCACGGTTGAAACGTCTGTTCAGAAACGAAGAGCATGCCAAGTTGATGCGATGGCACAGTGAGGACCGTAAGAAAGACGGGAAGTTGAGAGCACCCGCTGACGGGTCGTAGTGGAGAAAAATCTAGAGAAAGTACTGGGCTGAGTTTGCAGCTGACCCAAGGAACGTATGGTTTGGTTTAAGCGCGGATGGCATTAATCCTTTCAGGGAGCAGAGCAGCAATCACAGCACCTGGCCCGTGACTCTATGTATGTATAACCTTCCTCCTTGGATGTGCATGAAGCGGAAGTTCATTATGATGCCAGTTCTCATCCAAGGCCCTAAGCAACCCGGCAACGACATTGATGTGTACCTAAGGCCATTAGTTGAAGAACTTTTACAGCTATGGAATGGAAATGGTGTACGTACGTGGGATGAGCACAAACAGGAGGAATTTAACCTGCACGCGTTGCTGTTTGTAACCATCAACGATTGGCCCGCTCTTAGTAACGTTTCAGGACAGAGAAACAAGGGATACCAC
>NC_057808.1:22454603-22455179 GCF_018294505.1 Triticum aestivum
CCGTAACCCTCTCAACTTTCTTGCACATGCTATGTGGATGAAATGATGATACCATGCCAACTTTCAACCTTTTCAGAGTTCATTTGAAATGCTTTTCAATTTTAGGGTCTTATAGCTCAAAATAATTAGTAAATGCATGAAAAATAACAGGCAAAAAATTAAAAATTATGCCATCTACTGGGCCACCACGGCATGAATACGATTAGAAACCCATCCATGGGCCAGGATTCAGGCCCGCAGAAGGCCCAGTAGGCCCACAGGCATGTACAGAGAGGTTAGGCCCGTAAGCCTGCTTTAGAGAGGAGCTCGACAGCTCAGGCGCACCGCACCTTATAAACAGGTGCGGCTCTCTCTTAGCTAGCGAGGTGGGACTGAACTCACCACCACGCCACTGTGCAAGGCCATTGGTCCCGGTTGGTGGCACGAACCGGGACCAATTCCACCCTTTGGTCCCTGTTGGTGCCACGAACCGGTACTAATGAGGCTGTGGCCCCACGAGCACCTTTAGTACCTGTTCGTGGCACGAACCGGTACTAGAGTTTCTTACTAAGCAGTTTTTTAGTCCCACCTCGCTAG
>NC_057808.1:22455189-22458730 GCF_018294505.1 Triticum aestivum
GATGGCACAGTGAGGACCGTAAGAAAGACGGGAAGTTGAGAGCACCCGCTGACGGGTCGTAGTGGAGAAAAATCTAGAGAAAGTACTGGGCTGAGTTTGCAGCTGACCCAAGGAACGTATGGTTTGGTTTAAGCGCGGATGGCATTAATCCTTTCAGGGAGCAGAGCAGCAATCACAGCACCTGGCCCGTGACTCTATGTATGTATAACCTTCCTCCTTGGATGTGCATGAAGCGGAAGTTCATTATGATGCCAGTTCTCATCCAAGGCCCTAAGCAACCCGGCAACGACATTGATGTGTACCTAAGGCCATTAGTTGAAGAACTTTTACAGCTATGGAATGGAAATGGTGTACGTACGTGGGATGAGCACAAACAGGAGGAATTTAACCTGCACGCGTTGCTGTTTGTAACCATCAACGATTGGCCCGCTCTTAGTAACGTTTCAGGACAGAGAAACAAGGGATACCACGCATGCACGCACTGTTTAGATGACACTGAAAGTATATACCTGGACAAAAGCAGGAAGAATGTGTACCTGGGCCATCGTCGATTTCTTCCGACCAACCATCAATGTCGAAAGAAAGGCAAGCATTTCAAAGGCGAGGCAGATCACCGGAAGAAGCCCGCCATGCATACCGGTGATCACGTACTTGCTATGGTCAATGATTTACACGTAATCTTTGGAAAGGGTCCCGGCAGACTAGCTGTTCCGAATGACGCTGAGGGACGCGCACCCAGTGGAAGAAGAAATCTATATTTTGGGACCTACCCTACTGGAAAGAGCTAGAGGTCCGCTCTTCAATCGACGTGATGCACATGACGAAGAACCTTTGCGTGAACCTGCTAGGCTTCTTGGGCGTGTATGGGAAGACAAAAGATACACCTGAGGCACGGGAGGACCTGCAACGTTTGCACGAAAAAGACGGCATGCCTCCGAAGCAGTATGAAGGTCCTGCCAGCTACGCTCTTACGAAAGAAGAGAAAGAAATCTTCTTTGAATGCCTGCTCAGTATGAAGGTCCCGACTGGCTTCTCGTCGAATATAAAGGGAATAATAAATATGCCAGAGAAAAAGTTCCAGAACCTAAAGTCTCATGACTGCCACGTGATTATGACGCAACTGCTTCCGGTTGCATTGAGGGGGCTTCTACCGGAAAACGTCAGATTAGCCATTGTGAAGCTATGTGCATTCCTCAATGCAATCTCTCAGAAGGTGGTCGATCCAGAAATCATACCAAGGCTAAGGAGTGATGTGGTGCAATGTCTTGTCAGTTTCGAGCTGGTGTTCCCACCATCCTTCTTCAATATCATGACACACGTCCTAGTTCATCTAGTCGACGAGATTGTCATTCTGGGGCCCGTATTTCTACACAATATGTTCCCCTTTGAGAGGTTCATGGGAGTCCTAAAGAAATATGTCCATAACCGCGCTAGGCCAGAAGGAAGCATCTCCATGGGCCATCAAACAGAGGATGTCATTGGGTTTTGTGTTGACTTCATTCCTGGCCTTAAGAAGATAGGTCTCCCTAAATCGCGGTATGAGGGGAGACTGGCTGGAAAAGGCACGCTTGGAGGGGGGGACTCAATAATATGCAGGGACGGATATTCTTGGTCTCAAGCACACTAAACAGTTCTACAGAACTCTACCTTGGTGACCCCGTATGTCGATGAACACAAGAACAGTCTGCGCTCCAAACACCCGGAGCAGTGTGACGACTGGATTACATGTGAACACATCAGGACTTTCAGCAGTTGGTTGGAAACACGTCTCAAAGGTGACACCACTGTTTGTGATGAGTTGTACTCGTTGTCCAGGGCACCATCTTCGACTGTATTGACTTACAAAGGATACGAGATAAATGAGAATACATTTTACACGATCGCCCAAGATCAAAAGAGCACCAACCAAAACAGCGGTGTCCGCTTTGATGCAGCAACCGAGAGGGGAAAGGACACATATTATGGTTACATAATGGACATATGGGACTTGACTACGGACATGATTTTAAGGTCCCTTTGTTTAAGTGCAAATGGGTCAATCTGTCAGGAGGCGGGGTACAGGTAGACCCACAGTACGGAATGACAACAGTGGATCTGAACAATCTTGGGTACACTGACGAACCGTTCGTCCTAGCCAATGATGTGGCATGGGTTATCTATGTGAACGACATGTCTACCAGACCGAGGAAAAGAAAAGATAAGGAAGCGAATACATCATACGATGAGCCAAAGCGCCACATAGTTCTTTCAGGAAAAAGGGACATTGTGGGAGTGGAGGGCAAGACAGACATGTCTGAAGATTATGAAAAGTTTCATGAAATTCCTCCCTTCAAAGTCAAGGCTGACCCAAGCATCCTGATAAACGATGAAGATTATCCATGGTTACGGCGCAATAAGCAAATGACACCAGCGAAGAAAAAGTGAAGACTTTCTCCCGCAACTATTATGATGATACCATGCCAACTTTGTAATAGACGAGTATGATACCATTGTCCGTTTTGTACAATAAGTGCATCTAATTTTTTCCGTAACCCTCTCAACTTTCTTGCACATGCTATGTGGATGAAATGATGATACCATGCCAACTTTCAACCTTTTCAGAGTTCATTTGAAATGCTTTTCAATTTTAGGGTCTTATAGCTCAAAATAATTAGTAAATGCATGAAAAATAACAGGCAAAAAATTAAAAATTATGCCATCTACTGGGCCACCACGGCATGAATACGATTAGAAACCCATCCATGGGCCAGGATTCAGGCCCGCAGAAGGCCCAGTAGGCCCACAGGCATGTACAGAGAGGTTAGGCCCGTAAGCCTGCTTTAGAGAGGAGCTCGACAGCTCAGGCGCACCGCACCTTATAAACAGGTGCGGCTCTCTCTTAGCTAGCGAGGTGGGACTGAACTCACCACCACGCCACTGTGCAAGGCCATTGGTCCCGGTTGGTGGCACGAACCGGGACCAATTCCACCCTTTGGTCCCTGTTGGTGCCACGAACCGGTACTAATGAGGCTGTGGCCCCACGAGCACCTTTAGTACCTGTTCGTGGCACGAACCGGTACTAGAGTTTCTTACTAAGCAGTTTTTTAGTCCCACCTCGCTAGCTGAGAGGCACTAGGAGCGGTTTATAAGCCATGAGTGCAAAGACGATGAAGAAGAGGCGCAATGCTCACGTTGCTTAGCTTCAAGCCTTGAGGAATAAGGTAGACTGCATCGAGCTATGTGCAGTGCAGTCTACACTATTCCGAAAGGCTTGAAGCAAATCAACGAGCATTGCGCCTCTTTTTCATTTTTAATAACTTATTACAACTCCGGACTTCTTGTGTTCCGACAAAATAAAATAAACTTTAATAAAATTTATGAAACTAAAATTAACAAAGTATTTTCTGTTCAAAACATTATAAGAAACCTCTATTATTATTGAAACTAAAATCATATAAAATTGATGCAACTAAAATTATCGAGTATTTTCTGTTCAAAATCATTAAAAGCAAAAAGAATTTTCATAAAGAACTTTTTTTGATAGAAACTTTAATAGCAAAAA
>NC_057808.1:22460040-22471810 GCF_018294505.1 Triticum aestivum
CCCGAGACCGTCGTCCCCGTCACCGCATGCCGCCCCGAGCCCGCCATCCTCGTCGCCGGACTCCTGCCATCGCCGCCCCCCTCGACGTGAGCCCCCCCTTTCCCATGGTCCCGATCGAGCGCCGCTCTTGCGCCCGAGTGCCCCTTGCTCTCTGCCGCCCCTGCTCCATGGTCGCCGCCGGCCCCGACGCATTGAAGAGCAGAAGGAGAGGAGAACTATGTATGGTTTAACTAATTAGATGCTCTGGAGAGCTATATATATGTTGTTAGATGAGAACTATGTATTTACTTTGGTTCTAATGTGATGATGAACTTCTATTAATTTGGTCACTTAATTATCTATTCATGATGTTCTGGTTTTTGACACACTTAATTATATATAATGCACGCAGATGAACCGGCAATGGATGTACGGTGACAGACACACCTCCGAGTACATTAAGGGCGTGCATGATTTTCTCGAAGTGGCTGAGGCAAACAAGCAGAATGGTTTTATGTGTTGTCCATGCCCTATATGTGGGAATACGAAGTCTTACTCTGACCGGAAAATCCTTCACACCCTCCTGCTTTACAAGGGTTTCATGCCACACTATAATGTTTGGATGAGGCACGGAGAAATAGGGGTTATGATGGAAGACAGCGAAGAAGAAGAGGACGATGACAACTATGTGCCCCCTGAATACGGTGATGCTGCAACGGGGGAAGCTGCTGAAGATCAAGAGGAACCAGACGATGTGCCCAATGATGCTGCAAGGGGGGAAGCTGCTGAAGATCAAGAGGAACCAGTGCCCGATGATGATGATCTCCGCCGGGTCATAGTCGATGCAAGGACGCAATGCGAAAGTCAAAAGGAGAAGCTGAAGTTCGATCGCATGTTAGAGGATCACAAAAAAGGGTTGTACCCCAATTGCGAAGATGGAAACACAAAGCTCGGTACCGTAGTGGAATTGCTGCAGTGGAAGGCAGAGAATGCTGTGCCTGACAAAGGATTTGAGAAGCTATTGAAAATATTGAAGAAAAAGCTTCCAAAGGATAACGAATTGCCCGACAGTACATACGCAGCAAAGAAGGTCGTATGCCCTCTAGGATTGGAGGTGAAGAAGATACATGCATGCCCTAATGACTGCATCCTCTACCGCGGTGCGAACAAGGATCTGAACGCATGCCCGGTATGCGGTGCATTGTGGTATAAGATCAGACGAGATGACCCTGGTGATGTTGACGGCGAGCCCCCCATGAAGAGGGTTCCTGCGAAGGTGATGTTGTATGGAGCCATATGATTGGACTTTAATGACCTGCGTGTCAACCTTAAGTAATGCATTAATTTTATACGCTATGGAGATAGCAATATTATCTGGTGCATCGACAAGGTGGTGGCAATCTTCGCAAAGGTGAACACCAACACGAATGCCGAAGACGAAGAAATGAAATACTTCTCCGTCAGAAAGGGCTATACCATATCATGCTATTATGAATTGCCTGAGATGTTTATCCCTTATGTTGCACCCTTCTTGATTGCGCGGTAGTCGCTTTTTATTAGGGTGATCTCTCACAAAAATACCAAGTAGTTAGTGTTCTCCCAAGTGTAGCACCGTCACGGCACCTATCTTTTCGGGGTGCGCCGTGTCACACGGGTACGAACGATTAGAGAAGTGTGAGGCGGGTGAGTTGAGACCTCGCAGCAAGATCACTTGGTTGTCTTGACGTTCAGGCATGACCGTCATGAGCTCGGAACACACGCATCGAAAGATGAACAAGAGTCACATAGAGATGTGATTGGCAAGTTGGCCTACCGGTTGAGATTTTTCATCATCAGTGGTGTTACACCAATGGCGAACAATTGAAATGTGGGTCTTGTATCACTCACAATCAATTTTGAGAGATATTGATTTGAGTGGGAGCGCACTGTTGAATTAACATGTTTAATTCTCAGTGCAATTAATTATGAACACTGTCTAAGTGTTTCTTGCAAAATAGTTGTAGAATAATGGCTCGCGTTTCCACCTTCCCTATTAAAATTGAATAGCTGTTAAATATCTGATTAAAACTTTATGATTGGTAACGTAATATGAGGATTGTCCTCAAAAGTGCCGAGAAGGACTTTGTCCTATCGCATGCTTTCCGTATCCTCCCGCTAATGCTATGGATCATGTGACTCTCGTCCTTCGATCCAAAAGCTATAATTCCGTTTCAGTCAAGTGCAATATGTTTGCTTCCATGAAACCCAAACTTCGAAAGTTGGGATAGTTATATGATATTCATGGAACTGGAAATTATTTTCAGATACAAACAAAGCAATGTTTGTTTGCAAGTATTAGTAAAAGTGTTTACTATGCATTTGACTGTTGGGAAAGGGATCCAGAAGAACGCCTGTCATATAATGAAAGGTGAATAAAACAACAACTTAAAGAGAAAGGAAGTGTCCAAAGGGTGTTAGTATGACTTACACGCCTAGGAAGTCCGGGGCTAACGCCACTCTTAAGTTGGGTGCTTCTTTTGTGAGTAGGAGAAATACTAAAAGTTAAACTGTTAGAAGTATAAAGGCAGAAAGAAAGATGACTGGAATATCCAGCTCATGTATGAATGTCATACAAGTTTTTGATGTATAGTAGGCTGGTCAAAGATATAGTTCTTGGGAATTATGGTTAAACATGTTAATCACTAATTCTTGGGTATTGTGAGTTAATCACAAAGATACCCGCTCGATTGCATTCAATTGCGAATCACTGTAAGAGCTACTATGGCCTAAAAAGACTAGCCAGAAATGAGGTTAAGGTATACACAGGGAACATAGTAAATGTTACTATACCTTCCATCGGTGTATTGCCGTCTGTATTTATTTTCATAATTCATTTAGAGTTTTACAAACTCTAGCCCATTGCATAAGGTATCTTGCAAGAAGGTTGTTCATAAGAGAACCTTTTATGTTCGATGTTATGAATAACACAAGGGCCATACTTTCATTATGAATGAGATGTATGTTATGAATATTGATAATAATACAATACCTCTGGGTTTACTTTCATAATTCATTTTAGAGTTTCATACACTCTAGCCCATTGCACAATGTTTGTTGAAAAAGAGTTGTTCATAAAAACAACAATTGTTGTTAAGTATTATGAATAACATGAAGGGCCATGCTTCCATCCAAGATGGGACGTATGTTATGAATATTGAGGGTAATATGATACATCCATAACACTGACGCTAAATGTCGCAAGACTAAAAGAATACCACACAAGTGTGGCACTACATTTGGTCACATTGGAGAAACCCGCATGGAAAATTCCATTATGATGGATTTTGAAGTCTTTTTGATTTTGAATCATCTGACACTTGCAACTTTCCTCCGAAAAGTGAAGTGACTAAAATACCGTTCACAGGCAATTAGGAACGAACAACAAACTTATTAGTGATCATACATTTGATGTGTGTAGTCCGATAAGTATTGTTAGTGGTGGATTTATTTATCTTCAGAAATGACTCAAGTAGATATATGGATATTTACTTGATGAGACGTAAGTCTGGATCTTTTGAAATCATTCGAAAGGTTTTCAAAAATGAAGTAGAAGTTATTGTAACAAGAAAATTATGTTTCTGCAATTTGATTGCACAAAGGAATATTTGAGTTACATGTTTAGCGAATGTCTAATGAGTTGTGAAAGGGGTTTCATAACTTGCACCTCCCGGAACACCACTGCAAGTGAAAAGTCCGTGGAGATGTAATCTAACCATTTATGACATGGTAAGGTCAAAGATGACATAAATAAATTTGCCATTATCCTTTTTAAAGTGATGCTTTAGAGACTGCGGCTTTTACACTGAAAAGAGCTACATCGGGTCTGTTGAAATGAAGCCATGGTATGGTACGCCCAACCATGTTATATCTTTTCTTAACATTTGGAATATGGAGCTTGTGTAAAAGGTTACAAACCTATTCCAAATCAGACGAGTGCTACTTTGTAGGTTATCCCAAGTCATTGGGTGTTCCTCCCTCACTATACCGAGGCAAATAGGTTTGCCACAAAGAACGGTATGCTTTCAAAGAGAATGGTTCTTTCTAAAAGGTGAGTGGGAGAATAGTGCAACTCGACGAGATAAACAGTATCTTCATCAGATCAAAGGAAAGAGACCTTGGAAGTAATTCCAGAGTTTCCTACTGCGACTGATATGGAAGTCTCTACAATAAAATGTATGAACTTCGGTCGAACTTGCATCTGAACCACGTAGGCAAGGCTCGTGCAAACCTCTCAGGTGCGCAAACGAGATATTGTTGTTAGACAACATTATACCTACGATACACAAGGAAGTGTTGATGGGCCCTGACTCCAGAATTGGCTAAATGCCAATACAACCCGAGTTAGTTTCCATATAAGTGATTCAAGATTAAAACCTTGATACACCTTTCGGAAGACTTAGAGTCTAACGAATATTTATGGAACTTAAATCTGATACGGATAAAAATGTTTTATCCATAAAGCTCGACTTGTTGAAATAACAAGTTCAAGAGTTGACTACGATGATGTTGTTTTCATCGTAGCGATGCTTAAAGTCGGTTCGGGTTGAACTAGCAATTAATACATATTTCAATCATGAGATATGAAACATGGATGATAAAAGGATTTCCATCTGATGGAAATGAAAGCTAGGACTTGTATATGATACAGTCCAAAGTAATTTGTCGATCCAGAGGATGCTAGTAGGTATGCAAACTTCAGAGTTCCAGCAATGGACAGAAGAGAGCAAAATGGAGTTGGAATCTTCGTGTTTTGATGAAATGGTCAAAGGGGTTTTGACTTCATCAATGCGTAACGAAGATGCTTGTAATTCAACAAAGTAAGTGGGAGCGTAATAATATTTCTAAAAACCTTATGTGCTTGGCACATTGGTAATTGGAAATAAATTTCTTGACACAAATTAGGACTTCATTTGAAAATAGTTTTTCGATGAAGTGCTTAGGCTAAATAGCCTCAATATTAGGCATGATGATCTATGGAGATAGATTTACCTAATGGGGCTAAGCAATGAATACATATTGAAAAGATGCTAAAACCTTTTAGCTTTTAAAACGCCAAGGAGTGATTCTTGCCAAAGTCACATGGAAAGAGTTTTTGCAAGACTCGGTGTCCCAAAACACTGATGAGTAAAATACATGATGCAGATTCCACACACTTTTGTGTTTGGATTAATCATGATTTCCATGGTATGTAAAACAACCAGATATGTCCGATACTCTCAAGGTGTTGCGAGTATGGATACCAAAGTGATCAAATTACTGATCATGGGACAACAGTGAAAGATGTCACAGAGTACTAGAGTAAGTACTGATGACATGGTTTTCTCGCAAGCAGAGATCATGAAGAGTTCGTTGTAAAATGTTACATCGATACAGTCTTCATCTTTTCTCCATGCGATTTTCGATTTAAATTAAGGGTTTTGTGTAACACACAATGTGGTGGCACAGTTAGTTGGAATTTGTTCAAACTAGTTACTGTGGCGAATTCTATAACAAGGGCTAAGTATGTTGACGCTTTAGAAGCGACAAAGAAGATGTTGAATCATATAGTTCATTCATGAACTTAGTATAGTTCCAAGATGGCTTTTGACAATGGGACACTACTGCAGTAGTTGCTCCATAACTCAGTCTGAGGAATCCAGGTTCGACCTGTGATTCACATACATACAAAGCCAAGTCCACACAAAATATGAATTTTGTGAAAACGTGAGGACATGCAAAGATACACACGAAACTGAAGTCGTCAGATCCATTGGACATCACGCTGTACCACAAGCGAAGCATATTTACACCGATGTGCCACAGGTGTGAAGTGCATTAGCATAAGCTAGATTATTGTCTCTAGTGCAAGTGGGAGTCTGTAGGAGATATGCCCTAGAGGCAATAATAAATGTTATTGATTATCTCCCTATTCATAATTATGTTTATGTTCCATGCTATAACTGCTGTGGTTCCCGAGCCCGTATAACCATAAAGGCTCTAGGGAGAACCCATATGCACGTGTGGAATAATAAACGATAAAATGTATTCCTAGTCATGCCTCTAAGACTAGCTCAAGTGTTGCATGATGATTATGTTTTCCCAATCATGGGCATGTCTATGCCAAGCAACTTTGAGGGCACAATGTCAGGAAGGACATTTGTGTTGAATCGACCCGAATTGATGTTATGCTATGAGATACATTCGTCACAAGTTTATTGGTACATAACACAGAGATGGTTAACGTTTGCATGATTCCTTAGACCATGAGAGTATCGAGTTTTTTCATGCTTGCTTCATGAACTTTGGGGTTTGTTAAACGTCATCCGTAAATGGGTGGCTATTACGGCGGCTTACGGGTTCATGGAAAAGTGTGTCAAGTAACTTGATAGCTCAAGATTGGGATTTGCTCCTCCAACGATGGAGAGATATCTCTGGGCCCTCTCGGTGTTACGGTATCCATCATCGTCTGGCCAGACACTTTGTGATTTGATCACGGGGATGCCGGAACACGATAACGAGAAAAGAGAACAATACCGGTAACGAGGTAACTAGCATAGTGGACAAGTTGTTGATCCACGGGAATGCCAACATGTCTCACCTCGGGTATTTGTAACATATCGCGAAGCAACAGGAATAGCACACGGCAACTGGAGGTTCACTCGAATATTTATTCGTGTGGGTATAGGGGTCAATATGGGTGTCCACGGCTCCGATGTTGATCATTGATCGAAAGGGGTTCCGGGTCATGTCTATACTTCACCGAACCTATAGGGTCACACTCTTAAGGGTCATCTATCTGCTGAATACTAGACAGGGAGTCTGAGAGAAAATCACCGAAAAAGTTTCGGACACCGAAAAGTTTCGGACAGCGGAATCGTACCGCAGAGAGAGGTCATCGGATAAGTTTCGATGATACCAAAAAGTTGTTTCGGGATACACCATTAAGTCAAATTGGTTTCGGTACATGCCTGATAATTCTTGGAGGATGCCAGAATAATTCTGGAAGCTTTTTGGAATTTTCTGAGATAAAAACCGGAAATGTTCCGGAGCTGCCGGAGCCACTTCAGATGCGTTTCGCAGATGAAAATCACTAAAACCGGAATTGTTTCGGAACGCATTGAAAATCATTTTAGTGGGTACTGGAAATGTTCTTAGCCCACATAAATATTTTCAGTTCGATCAGACGCTGAAAAATGTCGTCGTGAATAGTGAAAATCAGCTTTATGGTTACTTTATGGAAAGCCACCTTTTGGGGCTTTGCTCCAAAAGATCTTGGGGATGACATGGATGGATAGGAGCCATTTTTTGGGCCCCTCATGGGGGTGTGGCCGGCCAAATGGGGTATCCCCCCTTGGGGACCCTCTTGTTCCTTGGTTTCACTCCTAGGTCCTTGTGGAAGGACTTCATTCATGTGCATTTTGGGTTTTTTGTGAAACTAACCTACCCCCTTGGGATTTCCTATAAATAGAGGTGGAGGGGCAGCCCTCCACACTCATCCCTTGCTTTCATACACATGCCATGCATTATCTGGCTTCTTCTCTACCTCCCACGAAAAGAGTTTCGTAGAGCCGTAAGGCTGTCTGGGTTCCGGCAGGAACTAGTTCTGGACGGCGAAGCCCTGCCGGATAGATGACACCGTATGTGTGCAACTCTGTAGAGAGATCGTAGTTTCGGTCTTAGTTCGTGAGTGCCTCCCGAAGGGCTGTCCGTGTGACCGTCCGAGTTTCCAAGGTTCTCCCGAAGGGCTGTCCGAGTGACCGTTCGAGTTTCGAAGGTCCTCCCGAAGGGCTGTCCGCGACACCGTCCGGGGGACTGTTCGACCGCCTCCCGGAGGGCTATCTGAGGAGCAGATGAGGGTATACATCCTCGCGGTTGGGAGGTTGTAAATCCTAGCTGCGGGGATCTGCACCGCCGATCGTCATCGACTCTACTTCCCGCTGCGCTACGAGTCGGTAACGAAAAAGATCAAACCATGTATGCAGTCTCCATAGTGGTCCTGGGCTGGTGCATAGGTCGGAAATTTTTTGTTTTCTGTTGCGTTCCCCTACAACAGTGAGGACCGTAAGAAAGACGGGAAGTTGAGAGCACCCGCTGACGGGTCGCAGTGGAGAAAAATCGAGAGAAAGTACTGGGCTGAGTTTGCAGCTGACCCAAGGAACGTATGGTTCGGTTTAAGCGCAAATGGCATTAATCCTTTCGGGGAGCAGAGCAGCAATCACAGCACCTGGCCCGTGACTCTATGTATGTATAACCTTCCTCCTTGGATGTGCATGAAGCGGAAGTTCATTATGATGCCAGTTCTCATCCAAGGCCCTAAGCAACCCGGCAACGACATTGATGTGTACCTAAGGCCATTAGTTGAAGAACTTTTACAGCTGTGGAATGGAAATGGTGTACGTACGTGGGATGAGCACAAACAGGAGGAATTTAACCTGCACGCGTTGCTGTTTGTAACCATCAACGATTGGCCCGCACTCAGTAACCTTTCAGGACAGACAAACAAGGGATACCACGCATGCACGCACTGTTTAGATGACACTGAAAGTATATACTTGGACAAAAGCAGGAAGAATGTGTACCTGGGCAATCGTCGATTTCTTCCGACCAACCATCAATGTCGAAAGAAAGGCAAGCATTTCAAAGGCGAGGCAGATCACCGGAAGAAGCCCGCCATGCATACCGATGATCACGTACTTGCTATGGTCAATGATTTACACGTAATCTTTGGAAAGGGTCCCGGCGGACTAGCTGTTCCGAATGACGCTGAGGGACACGCACCCATGTGGAAGAAGAAATCTATATTTTGGGACCTACCCTACTGGAAAGATCTAGAGGTCCGCTCTTCAATCGACGTGATGCACGTGACGAAGAACCTTTGCGTGAACCTGCTAGGCTTCTTGGGCGTGTATGGGAAGACAAAAGATACACCTGAGGCACGGGAGGACCTGCAACATTTGCACGAAAAAGACGGCATGCCTCCGAAGCAGTATGAAGGTCCTGCCAGCTACGCTCTTACGAAAGAAGAGAAAGAAATCTTCTTTGAATGCCTGCTCAGTATGAAGGTCCCGACTGGCTTCTCGTCGAATATAAAGGGAATAATAAATATGCCAGAGAAAAAGTTCCAGAACCTAAAGTCTCATGACTGCAACGTGATTATGACGCAACTGCTTCCGGTTGCATTGAGGGGGCTTCTACCGGAAAATGTCCGATTAGCCATTGTGAAGCTATGTGCATTCCTCAATGCAATCTCTCAGAAGGTGATCGATCCAGAAATCATACCAACGCTAAGGAGTGATGTGGCGCAATGTCTTGTCAGTTTCGAGCTGGTGTTCCCACCATCCTTCTTCAATATCATGACCCACGTCCTAGTTCCTCTAGTCGACGAGATTGTCGTTCTGGGGCCCGTATTTCTACACAATATGTTCCCCTTTGAGAGGTTCATGGGAGTCCTAAAGAAATATGTCTGTAACAGCGCTAGGCCAGAAGGAAGCATCTCCATGGGCCATCAAACAGAGGATGTCATTGGGTTTTGTGTTGACTTCATTCCTGGCCTTAAGAAGATAGGTCTCCCTAAATCGCGGTATGAGGGGAGACTGACTGGAAAAGGCACGCTTGGAGGGGGGACTCAATAATATGCAGGGACGGATATTCTTGGTCTCAAGCACACTACACAGTTCTACAGAACTCTACCTTGGTGACCCCGTATGTCGATGAACACAAGAACAGTCTGCGCTCCAAACACCCGGAGCAGTGTGACGACTGGATTACATGTGAACACATCAGGACTTTCAGCAGTTGGTTGGAAACACGTCTCAGAGGTGACACCACTGTTTGTGATGAGTTGTACTCGTTGTCCAGGGGACCATCTTCGACTGTATTGACTTACAAAGGATACGAGATAAATGAGAATACATTTTACATGATCGCCCAAGATCAAAAGAGCACCAACCAAAACAGCGGTGTCCGCTTTGATGCAGCAACCGAGAGGGGAAAGGACACATATTATGGTTACATAATGGACATATGGGACTTGACTACGGACATGATTTTAAGGTCCCTTTGTTTAAGTGCAAATGGGTCAATCTGTCAGGAGGCGGGGTACAGGTAGACCCACAGTACGGAATGACAACAGTGGATCTGAACAATCTTGGGTACACTGACGAACCGTTCGTCCTAGCCAATGATGTGGCACGGGTTATCTATGTGAAGGACATGTCTACCAGACCGAGGAAAATAAAAGATAAGGAAGCGAATATATCATCCGATGAGCCAAAGCGCCACATAGTTCTTTCAGGAAAAAGGGACATTGTGGGAGTGGAGGGCAAGACAGACATGTCTGAAGATTATGAAAAGTTTCATGAAATTCCTCCCTTCAAAGTCAAGGCTGACCCAAGCATCCTGATAAACGATGAAGATTATCCATGGTTACGGCGCAATAAGCAAATGACACAAGCGAAGAAAAAGTGAAGACTTTCTCCCGCAACTATTATAATGATACCATGCCAACTTTGTAATAGACGAATATGATACCATTCTCCGTTTTGTACAATAAGTGCATCTGGTTTTTGCCGTAACCCTCTCAACTTTCTTGCACATGCTATGTGGATGAAATGATGATACCATGCCAACTTTCAACCTTTTCAGAGTTCATTTGAAATGCTTTTCAATTTTAGGGTCTTAGAGCTCAAAATAATTAGTAAATGCATGAAAAATAACAGGCCAAAAATTAAAAATTATGCCACCTACTGGGCCACCACGGCATGAATATGATTAGAAACCCATCCATGGGCCAGGATTCAGGCCCGCAGAAGGCCCAGTAGGCCCACAGGCATGTAAAGAGAGGTTAGGCCCGTAAGCCTGCTTTAGAGAGGAGCTCGACAGCTCAGGCGCACCGCACCTTATAAACAGGTGCGGCTCTCTCTTAGCTAGCGAGGTGGGACTAAACTCACCACCACGCCGCTGTGCAAGGCCATTGGTCCCGGTTGGTGGCACGAACCGGGACCAATTCCACCCTTTGGTCCCTGTTGGTGCCACGAACCGGTACTAATGAGGCTGTGGCCCCACGAGCACCTTTAGTACCTGTTCGTGGCACGAACCGGTACTAGAGTTTCTTACTAAGCAGTTTTTTAGTCCCACCTCGCTAGCTGAGAGGCACTAGGAGCGGTTTATAAGCCCTGAGTGCAAAGACGATGAAGAAGAGGCGCAATGCTCACGTTGCTTAGCTTCAAGCCTTGAGGAATAAGATAGACTGCATCGAGCTATGTGCAGTGTAGTCTACACTATTCCGAAAGGCTTGAAGCAAATCAACGAGCATTGCGCCTCTTTTTTATTTTTAATAACTTATTACAACTCCGGACTTCTTGTGTTCCGACAAAATAAAATAAACTTTAATAAAATTTATGAAACTAAAATTAACAAAGTATTTTCTGTTCAAAACATTATAAGAAACCTCTATTATTATTGAAACTAAAATCATATAAAATTGATGCAACTAAAATTATAAAGTATTTTCTGTTCAAAATCATTAAAAGCAAAAAGAATTTTCATAAAGAACTTTTTTTGATAGAAACTTTAATAGCAAAAAGAATTATCATAAAGTAAAATAAATAAGTAATTAGAAACAAAATAAAATAAAGTAAATAAGTTTTTTGTTGTAAGTAGAAACAAAACAAAATAAATATAGCAAAAAAGAAAACAAAAAAACTAAATACAGCAAAAAGAATTTTCATAAAGAACTAATGGCACTAATAGAAAGTTTATATTTTTTCTAAAA